>NW_014012084.1:0-4437 GCF_000611645.1 Monoraphidium neglectum
CAGCCACTGCCGCGGCCGCGACCGGCACCAAGGGACGCGGCGGTGGCGGCGGCGGGGCCGGGGGCGCTGTGGCGGTGGCGGGCAGCCTGGCGCCGCCGGCGCCGGTGTGTCCCTACGTGTCAGACACCTTGGAGGTGGTGGTGGCCAACCAGTCGCAGCGCTTGCTGGTCCCCCTGAAGGGGAGGGTGTGGGGCGAGGGCGCCTTCCTGGCGGGACCCAGCTACCCGCCGGCTGCCCCAGACGCCCCGGCCACAGCAGCGGTGGCTTTGCCCCCGGCCGCTATACTTCAGAAAGGCGCTCAGCCGCCAGCGTCCCCAGCGTCGCAGCTGCCGCCGAGGCAGCTGCTCCTGCGGCTTCCAGGCCCTGTGGCGCCGGGCCAGGCGTCTGTGGCGGCGATGGAGTTTGGAAGCATCAAGGGCAGCGGAGGCAGCGGGGCGCCTGCGGAGGTCGTGTGGGAGGAGCTGCCGGCAGCCGCCAAGGCGGCGGGGTGGTCGGTCGTAGAGCCGCTCAAACAGTCGGCGCCGCCTGGGGAGCGCAGGGCCGTGACCGTGCGGTTCGCACCGCCGGCCGCCGCAGCACCCGTGCCGGCGGCGCCGGCGGGCGCTGGTGCGCCGGCCGTGGGTGGTGGTGGCGCAGGCGTGGGCGCCCTGCTGGGCCTGCCAGAGGCAGTGGAGTGCATGCTGCGCTGTACACTGCGCGGCGGGCTGCCAGCAGCAGGGTCGGTCGAGTGCGCGGCAGGCAGTGCAGAGGGGGACGTGCGGCGTCTCGAGGTGCGGTGTGTGTGCGTTGTTGCGCCGCCACCACCGGCGACAGGTGCTAGCAGCATGTCGCCACACATCGCCAGCGTCGCCGCTGCAGCGCCTCTGGCGGCCACCCAGACACCGGGAAAGCCACGCGTCTGAAGTGTTGTAACGCCACCCGCGTACACACACCTCCAACTGCCACTAAGATGTGCGATTGTTGGCATTGGCTGGCTCGCGCGTCCAAGCACCTGCACAATCATAAGGATCCTCGCAGGCTGGGCCAGGGTCCCCTCGCCAGCTTCTGACCTGCAAGCACAACCGAAACCGCCTGCCCAACTTCCTGCACAGCCACCATTTGCATCAGGCTACGCGATATCACGCGTTGTAGGCACGTCGCACCAGATTTCAGGGGACCTGTGCAGGCATAGTGAACAGGGGATTTGTCTGGAGATCGGTGTCTGATCTTGGGCCTCGTTTGACCGATTTTGACACTAGTCGCAACAAAATGAGTGGATATAACAACTTGTTCGACCTGCTAGGGGATGCGGACGACCCCGAGACGGTGGCCGCGCGAGCTCAGCAGGCAAAGAAGCTTCCTCAACAGCAACAGGCCGCGAAAAAGCATGCGGGACCCTCGGGATACAGCGCTGCCGGGGCGGGGGCAGCGCCAGCGGGGCAACGGCGCGTTGGCGTCCAGAGTGCCGGCGCACCTAGCGGGAGTGCGCCGCTGCGCACCAGCTCATCCGGTTCGGGAGCGAACAGGTGAGTCGCGCTCCCTGCGCGAGCATGCACCTCAGCACGCATCCGCCGGTTGAACTTGGTGCCTGGCCAACTCGGAGAGCCAGTCAGGATATTGGGGGTTAGCTTGTCGCTGCTGAACTGCTGGCAACTGAACCCTCGCCCGCGTGTGCCGTTCCGGCCTCGTGGCATCCCCCTGCAGCCGCGTGTTCGACTACTACCGCGCGTTCCAAAAGGCAAGCTTACACATGCTGTTGCATGCGCGCATATGGGGCAATGCGAGCGGGCGGCAGGTTCGAAGCAGCGCGGGGTGCTCATGGCCCTGCGGGACAGGCTCCCTCATCGACAACCATTGTCCATCGCCGTCGTGTCGCCCCCGCAGCCCCGCCTCACCTGCAGTCCCCCAGCCCCCTCCGCGCCCCGCCTCCCTTCCACGCGCCTCCCCCAGGTGTTTGTGGACCGCGCCACGGGCGAGGTGGTGCTGCGCTTCCACAAGACCGACGTCGTGCGCATCCGCCCCAACGGGGACGTCCTGCTCACCGCCGGCGGCTACTTCACCCAGACCACTCTGCTCTCAATGAACGACGCCCTCGGGGCCATGGGCATGGCGCTGGACGCCGGCGGCGGCGGGGGCGTGCACACGGGCAACTGGACGCTGCGCTTTGACGACGGCAGCGCTTGCGCCTACAAGGACGGGATGGTCGTGAGGAGCCGCGGGCCGGGGGACGCGGGGCGCGCACGCGCGGTGCTTGAGGCATACAGCGGCGCCCCCGTGCCCGCAGGCGTGCTGCCGGTCGCAGCGCCGCAGCCGGTCCCGCGGCCCGCCGCTGTACCGCAGCAGGCACGGCAGGCGCCGCAGCCGAGGGTCTCCGGTGGGGCGGGCGCTGGCGCGCCGTCGTGGGCTGGCGCGTCGATGCCACCTGGATCCGCTCAGGGAGGGCCAACGGGGGCGTCTCTGCTCACACAGCAGCCGCAGCACCACCAGCAGCAGCACCAACCTCACGCCGTGGCAGCACAGCAGCGGTATGGGGCTGCCGGCCCCGCCGACAGCCGCGGCCACCACGGCCATGCGCCGCGCGCCGGCGACCCGGCGGCCGTGGCGCGGCAGCTTGCGGCAGCCGCAGAGCGCGCGGGCATGCACGACGATGACCTGGACGATGACGAGGCGTGCGTGGTGTGCCTGGCGGCCGCGCGCGACACGGTTCTTGTTCCCTGCGGCCACGTGGTATTGTGCAGCGACTGCTGCGAGGACGTCAAGGCGGGCAGCAACGAGTGTCCCATGTGCCGCAACAGTATAGCAGAGTCGATACAGATGGGGTGATGCGACAGGTGTGTCGCGCGCAGCATGTAGAATTGTGGCCCCCCTCCTCCTCCATGTGTGCTTGTCCCTACCGCTCGCTTTATTCCCACCTCGCGCGACAGTGTGTTCAGAGGGTTGTCCATAGCAGCTTTCATACCAGTCATTACGCACGGCTCCATGCAAACACATGCATGTAACACTACGCTTGCCAAGGCAAAAATGCAAGCGAGGCGGGCCGCCGACGGGGCGAAGCAGGCACAGCACGTACTGGGCAGCCTGAGGGGTTGCGGTGTCGCGGCCTCAAGTGCACAGGAGTCCTTAATTACGCTCCAAAGAGCATTGTCATCGATCTTACTTCCTGAATCAAATCTGGGACCTGGCCTTCAATAACCTCTGCTGGTAGATCAATCCGGTGAAAGCCAATGAGCACGACCGGTAAGCCCAGAGGGATTGGATCAATTGAAATGCATTACTCATCAATTCAGGCTTGCCTTCGAGGCCATTCGTAGATCGTGCTCAGCAAGCGCGCACATCGCAAATTTTCAGGTGCACGAGGTCCACACCCACCAGCCCGGGGCACTCAGCTCAACGTAGCTGCGGCTGAGTACAAGCCGAGTGGCGCGCCGCACAACGCGCCGAGCAGCAGCAGCGATTTTGCGGGAGGCAGCAGCAACACCAGCAGCACTGTTGGCACCAGCTCCACCAGCCCGAGTACCGCTACCAGTGCCGCAAGTGGAAGCAGCGGCACTGGTGCAAGTGACGGCGCCATGGCTGCCCCCACCCCCTACTTTGAGCCCAAGCCCCCGGGGTTCCTGGCCAACAGGCCCATTATCGGCGGGCTGCCAGGCTACACGTCGTTCAGAAACAAGCTTTGGTGGGTGGGCTGTGTGCGAGGGAAGCGTTGCCACATGCAGCAGGCGTGCCGACATGTTGCGCCGACTGGGTTGGCCGACTGATGCGCTGGTGCCGGCTGTAGTGGCACTTGACTGAACTGGCAGGTCCGAGGTGCCAAATCGTCGGCCGACATCAGCGGCTGCAAACATCAGCGGCGCCGCCCAACATGGCCGCACTCCCAGCGACCGGGCCCACTCAGCTCGCATCTACCTACCCACGCACCGCATTTACCCGTGTGCACTTTGCAGGGTGGACACCAACCCCAAAAATGGGGAGGTGACCCTGCGTTGCGTCAACACTGACATCGTGCGCATTCGCCCGGTGAGCAACAGGCCGCTGGCGGACACAAACGCACGCGGGCCACTTGGCACACAGCGAGGTGGATAATACAGCACGCCACGCAGCGCGTCCGCCTGCGCGCCTGCTTTTTGCATGGGCCGGGCGGCGCTGCGACGCAGCTGCTGGTGCTGGGCGGGGCGGTCTTCTCTCGTGCTTCTGCCCTGTTGCCATGCCCACACCCCGCGCCCTGCATGGACCCCCAGATTGGCGAGATCATCCTCACCACTGGTGGCTACTACACGGTGCGGTCCAAGGAAGTGGGTCATGGCGGTTTTGCATCAGGGCTGAAATGCAGCAGCCCTGGCCTCGACTGCCCAGTGACTGACTCCATGGGCACCCACACAGCTGTGCGCCCCGCCCCCCCCCCCCCTCCTTCCTAGTACCCATCAAGCCCGCTCCTGCAACGCCGCCCCACCCACCGAC
>NW_014012084.1:5000-13886 GCF_000611645.1 Monoraphidium neglectum
GGGGGGGGGGGGGGGCGGAGCCGGGCAAGCAAGCGCTTTGAGCGGCAGAAAGGAAGGAGTGTAAGGATGGGCAGCGCGCCGGCGGCGCTCTCGCATTGCTCAGGCGCACAGAGCGGGGCGCGGGGGTGAAGCTGTCCACACGGCCATCTGGCACGCCTTGCAATCTACACTATGCAGCCGCGGCCCCACCCCAGCACCCGTTTGTCACGAGACCCCCCCCCCCCCCGTCCTCTTGACCCTGCCAGGGCCGCGTGACAGAAGGCAGGTGGGTGGCGTACGACAACCACGGGCGGTCCTACCCCTACGCGGACGACCTCGTCATCCCGGCATCAGACCCGCGCGACAGCCAGCGCGGCCGCGTGGCCATGGCGGCGGTGCAGCGGGAGATTCGGCTGGGGGGGATCAACTGGGGCGGCCGCGGGGGGCACAGCGCGCCGGGGAAGCTGCCGCCACCGCCCCCGCCCGCGGCGAAGGGGCCCGCGGCGCCGCCAGCGGGGGCGGCGCCGCGGCCGGCAGCTGGGAGCCGGCCGCTCGCAGCCTCGGCGGCGCCGTGGCAGCCGGCACAGCAGAAGCAGCAGCAGCAGCAGCAGCAGCCGGCACCAACAACGGGGCCAAGTGCCGCGGCAACGGCGGCTGCGCCACTGGCATGGGGCACGTTCCCGCCTGAAGCAGCAGCACGGCCTGCCTCTAGCCGACCGCCGCCGCCAGGATTCGGTCCCCGGGCCCCTGCGGCCCCTGCAGCCCCCGCGGCCCCTGCGGCCCCCGCGGTTCCCACCCATGCACCTGAGCCCGCCGCGCCTGCGCCCGCACGTGGCGTGTGGGGCGCGGGCATGTCTGCCGCCCAGCGGCTGAAGCACGCAGCGGCGGCCCAGCAGCAGAGCGCGGCGCTCGCGCAGCAGCGGCAGCATCAGGCAGCGGCGGCGGCGGCGGCGGGCGGTGGGGAGCGCAAGTCTGTCCACGAGCAGCTGGCGGAGGCGGCGGCGGCGCTGGACCTGGCGGGAGGGGGGCAGGCGGAGCACATAGACGAGGAGCACCTGTGAGCAGCCCGGGGGGGACAGCAGGGCAGCAGGGGGTCATAAGAAGGGTGTTGGCGGGTGTTGGTGCGGTGGAGGGGGGTGGGGGAATGAGCGTATCGCATGGCTGGTGCTGTCAGTCCTGCGGCGCCTGAGCCATGCTGCAATTGTAGACACCCGCCGCTCTCGTCGTCTGGGGCCCTACCCAATGGCATCTGTGACCGCGCCAGGTGTGTCATCTGCTTCGAGGCGGCGCGAGACACGGTGCTCATCCCGTGCGGCCACATGGTACTATGCGGGGACTGCTGCAAGGACGTGCGGCAGGGCAATGGCGAGTGCCCAGGTGCGGCGGACGGGCGTGTCACACTCCCTTGGTGTGTGTGTGTGGGGGGGGGGATACACTGGAGGGGAGGCAGGCCACCACCCATTCGACCACCAGCCACCATTATGCCACCACCGCAGCTGGCCAGCGGCATACAGTATTATGATTTGCGGGCGTGCAGCATGGGAATTTTTGCAAGCCCTTGTGTGCTTTTCATTTCGTCACTCTTGTGCCTCACGGCGGCCGCCCCACCCTGCCCAATCCCACGTGCCACCCCCTCCAGTATGCCGCATCCAAATAGAGGTGAGCGGCGCGGCGCGCACCTGCCTTGACTAGCACTGCTTTCATCCGCACGGCGCCTGTCGCAACAGGCCAAGTCCCCTAAGTCGCTGGTTGTGTCAGCAGCCCTCCTGCCTGTTTTCAAGCCCCAGTGGCCTCGCTGCTCACGCCCCTCACACCACCCTCCCCCTCCCCGGCCCCGGCCCCGGCCCCTCCCAGGACGACTGCACCGTGGAGAAATGACGCGACACCACGCTGCTGACGACGCTCGCAGCTCTCAAAGGGAGGGGCCAGCGCCTGGCGGGAACCCTGCCGTCCCGTGATGCAGCGGGCTTCGTGGCCCCTGGAGCAGCGCACTGGCGGTTGCCTGGGGCTGGGCACACCCGTAGGAGCACAGTGCCGGCTTCAAGGCCCCTGCCCCTTCTTGCTTTGCAGCACGAGCGTTTTTGGTTGCGTGTGTGACAACAACAGCTGATTTAATGCAGCATTGCACAGCATACAATGCTTAATTTTGCATCCTGCAAAGGCATCAGAGTTTGCTGGGATGCCGTTTCAGTGCCTGCTTTTGTGTGCTCGTTAGTTGCTTTCTGTCCGCACATCCACGTCTTTCAATGGTGCATGTTGCCCTCACCTGCCTCGAGGCCACGGCAGCCAAGGTCGCCTCATTATTCCTGGGTTTTGGAAGGGAGGGGGGCAGGGTGCAGCAGCTGTTGGTCTCCTGGCAAGGGCAAAAGAGCTCATGTGCAGGGCAACTTCAGGGTTATCAACCTGAGATGCTTGCCTGTACCAATCCCTTCCACAAGGTTTCACATATCTTCAGGTCCCTAGAAATACAAACACAAATGCATGCTGTCAGCTGCTTACCCGCTTACAGAGACTGCACTGGACCACACAGTCCTGGCTCGCAGTGATGCCAAGCATGGGCCTGGAGGTCAGATAGAAAGAAGACGTGCAGGCACTATGTCGGAGATGGTCTGAGCAGTCCGGACCTGTACCAGTGCGTTCAGGCGGGCGAGATTCAGGGGCTTCAGAGCCCCTTGTACACGCCCTCCTTGACTCACTGAGCAGGATCAAACGCCGCCCGGCCCCGCCTCTCAAGTGTGGCTTACGAGCCAGTCGGGGCCAGGCCTCAGGCTTCGGTGGTTTTGGCAGAGCTGATCTACTGCGTTGCAACGAGGCAAAGGGGGTTGTTCAAGCCATCAAGCGGTGCGCAAGAGAGGGAGTAGCAAGTGAAACAAGCAAGCCATCACGATGGAGGGGGATCTGTGACGAGAGAAAGCGCGAGGCAGGGCTTCTTGTCCGCAATCGATTCACGCTCTGCTGGAGGGGGCCCTCCGACACCGCTTGGCCCCTTCCTGCGGGGCGCAATTGTCGTGACCCAGTCAAGGGGAAACTGCCGGCCGCCACAGCTGACTACAGTAGCTGCCATCGCTTTTAGTGGACAGGAGAGGAATGCGAAGAGAGCGACTTGGGTCTGGTGTAGGAACAAGTACAAGGAGATTGTTTTTGACTGCAGGACCCGAGGAGTCTAGTGGAAGGAATGAGGGCGACCTTTCGCTTGCAAGGGGCGGAAAGCTGTGATAGGGGCGGGCGTAACACGCAAAGAAAAGTCTTTCCGCGGCTTACTCTGGCTTGCTACGACTTGCTATGGCTTGCCGTGGCAGCTGTTTGAAACACACAAGCACCTTGTTTGCTTTTACCTCAGAAGCCGGTGCTAACCGTCCGCGCGCGCTGCCCAGTGCAAGCGCGAGCAGAATGAGCGGTCTGCTTAGCTGCCTGGTGCTCAGGACCTCCTGGCCTGTCCAGAAGCACAAGTGTGTGCTGTGCGCTTGCGCGATGCCCTGCCCGTGTGATTTGACAGCCGGGGGCATACATGGGTTGACAAGCTGATGAAACAACGTTTGGCGCCGCCAAGCACAAGAGTTCACCGTGGGGTTGGCTGCCGTCACCCCCCAAAGAGCTGGTGTCTGCATGGTGGAACATCAGCGGCCTGCCGAGTGCTGCCCTTCGAGCAGCGCCCCACCCTTGGCTGCTGGCCAGCTGCTGCAGCAGCTGAGCCTGTGGCACCCCTCCCCAGAGCCCAGGCACAACTTTGAATGGTGCAGGGCGTTCGACTCCTCTTGCTTGCAAAGGGGGGCCTTGTACGGGCGCCTGCCTTTTGTCCTGCAGGTAGATGAGCTTCATCACTTCTTTCCAGCTGTGCGTGCGCGTGGTGCGGCTGGCCCTGGGTTCTTGCTAAGCAAGCTGCGTCATCACCCCTGCTCCAGCGCCGCCATCTTGCGCAGGGCTGTGCAGGCCAGTCCTGACGCCGGGAGGGGTTGGGTGTTGTGGTAACTGATAATCTGTCCTTTCCTATCAACAAATTCACGTTTGTTATGACCCGCGATGGCCTTTCGTTGCATGACTGATGCGCTGGTGCGTCGCTTTTTCGCTTGCTCTAATCTGCAGTTGCCACAATTGCTTTGTAGACCTGCGAGTACTTGATGTCGACTTGCACACAAGCAGCAAGGCTGTCTGCAGTGTCAGCCCGCGATCGATCATCAGGCTGGATCACGCAAACTCGCCCATGGCTAGCCCAGCGAGGATGCAGATAGGCGGGTTTGAATCAGCTGCCTCCGCCGGGCTCCCTAGAAGGCAGCGACAGAGGCTTCCGCCCAAACGAGCGGCCAGCGCGCTGGCCCTGTCGCTGGCCACCATGGAGAACTCCGAGTCGAAGGCCAATGCCCTTGTGAGCTCATGCCACGAGCTGTCAGGCCTGACCGCGGCCTCCTCGAAGGAATGGGACCTCTCAGGGAGTGGGTCCGACGCGTCGTCCTCCGAGGCGCTTATCAACCCAGATGAGGCATCAGAGTCTGCCAGGGCCCTGCCCATCCCATACACAAGGCGAGTTGGCGTCGCGGCACGGTGCTCACCGTTCATGGGACCCCACCCCCGATTAGATGACGGGCTGTTGACACCTGGGGCTCACCTCCATGCGGGCCTTGACTTTCAGGCGCCTTGGGCGCGCCCTCGTTGAATGCTGACAGGGGGGTCGAGCTGCGAAAACGTGGGGCGTCATGGGACAGGGGGTCGGGCGCCGCTGTCCTTTGGCTGGCGCCCTCCAAGAGGCCAGAGAGCCCGTGGACTCCCGGGCTGCCGAGAAGTCCCTAATGCCGCTAACCACCCCTCTCCCACCATGCGCCCTGGGATCCCTGCAGGGCCGCGCGCGCCCGCCTGGATGCTGCGGAGGCCCAGGGCAAGGCGTTTGACCAGCAGCTGGAGTTGCTGGCGGCGGTGCGCGCCTACTTTGCAGAGCAGGGCCGCCCGCAGCCCGCAGCGCAGCAGGTGTAGGGGCAGGGAATGGAGGAGGGCACCGCGTGCAGCCGTGTGCGCTCGCGTCCCTGCGCTCCCCCCCAAACGTCCTGCGCGTCGTGCGCAGTGGCGTCGTGGACCTCCCCGTTGTCTGCGTGCGTCCGGTCTGCACTGTTGCCATTGCGGCGACAGCCTTGCACACCGCGCCGCTGCTGCTGGCCGCCACATTCCGTGTGGCGATGGGCTTGGCGCAGCCCAGTATTGGGGCCATGCGGCCAGACTCTTTTGACCCTGTACACACTACAGCGCCCCGGGCCCCGGCTCCTGCCCGCTGTGGCACCCGTGTGGCCTGTCCCGGTGCCGGCGTTGCTGCTGGCCGGCAGCTTGGGGCGCCCAGAAGAGCCGTGACTCCCCAGGCGCCTTGCATTGCCTTTATTTCGACCCCGACCCGTCTGAGCCGCCCGATACAAGCTAGCGCTCCACATTTTACAACCCAACCCACACACAACTGCCTGCGCATGGCAACCCCTCCCCACCAACGCGTTGCGCGGCCGCCGCGGCACATTCTGCCGCGGCCACGCGCTGTGCTGCCGTTGGCGCCAGGGCGCCGCCGAGGCGCGACCCTGGCAACGCCGATGATGATCAATTGACGCCGCAACACAACCGCGTTAGCAGGGGAGCCGGGACCCACCCCCGCGTGTACCCACCACTGCGTGTATCGAGGGGCCGCGGGGCGCGTTCGCCGCGCGATGACATGGCCCCCGTGGCTGCTCATGAGCCGCGAGCGAGGGCGACCCCCGCGTGCCCCAGCTGCGGGCCGCCGCACCCCGCGGCCCCCTTATTTGTTTGTGTACACCAATCTTGTGATTTGGCTTGTTCGTTTGTGGGGAGCACGCTGATTAGCACGACATGCGTCTGAGAGCATATGAGCGAGCGTTCGCGCACGCAAGGCCCTGCACTCTTCTGCTATTGGGCCCGGAACTAAACACTATGCAGTGGTGCGTGGCTTGGTGGTGCGCACGCATGTGGGGCGGCGCAGGCCAGCTGGCCAAAGTCTGCGCCCTTCGTGGTCAACAGCCGGGTTTGGTTGGAACACAGCCAGCGCCGCCTGTTATCGGGGGACACTGGTATGGTGGGGGACTGGGGTCGTAGTATTGAGTCATGTCGCACTCACAAGATGGACTGTGATTGTGTGCGCGCGCGGGCCCAAGTGGCTGCGTGCTGCGGAGGCGCCGTGGCCCGCTTGCTGCTGGTCCCCCCATGCGCCGCAGCTGCAGACCTCGACTGCGCTTGTCTGTATTCCACGCCGAGCGGTGGGCCCCGGGCCCGCCCCACAGGATCCTCACATCACCGCAGCGCCAGGCGCCCACGTCTTCAACCCGCGTCTGGCAGCCCTCGCGGTGGCGGGACTGCTGCGCGCTTGGAGCAGGTCCCGCCGGCCTCTGCCTGACTCCCTGGGCCCAGCGCGCCCGGAGGTTGCGACACATTGGTTTGCCCCTCTGCCCCCGCCTTGGTTATACACTCCTTCCCTGCCGGTTGCCCCTGCATTGGGCTGCCGTAGCACTGGATTCTCCGGTCGGTCGATCAACGGTCTGCGGCTATGCACCCCAACCCCACATTGCGGAACCCATCGGCCGCGCAGCCTGGGCCCCTACGCGGGCAGGACGCGGCTGCACTAGCAGCAATTGTGTTGCTTGTGGGCGCGCCACCAGCGCCCATCGAGTCCCTCTTCTTATACCCAATCCACACCACCTTTGCACAGGAAAGCTATGCGTTATCTTGCTTGTACACACGGCTGCAAGTCGAACCCCTTTACCAACGGCCTGTGTCCGTTGCAGCAACAGAGCCTGTGCCAGGGGCCGACCCCTGGTGCCGCGGGGCACCCGCCTGCATGCCCTGGGCAGCCTCTTGCATGCATGCCGTTGGGTTGCCTTTGATTCGACCCTCTACACGCCAGGTGCTCCTTTGTCTGCTGCTGACTTGCCGCTGAGCACCACAGCACCCGCTCCGCGCGCACCACGGTGCCACAACCCGGCTTGCTTTCCCTGTACCGCTGCCGCGACTGCGGGCAACATTGGCGCCGGCGTTCGCACTTCTGCAAGCTTGCCTCACACTCACGCACTTGTCGCCTTGGGCCGTTTGGTAGACATGCCCTCCTTTTTTATCTCTCGCATTGGCAGGTGTTAGTGCAATCTTCCCAGCGCGCCTTGCATGGCGACGTGTGGGTTGGTTGCTGACGACGAGGCATTGTACCGACTCACATGTAAAGCAGAAGCAGCGGTGGATTGCATCCGACCCCGTGAGATGGTGACATCGCAAGTGAGGCCACACCCCTCCTCAAGTGCATGTCGCGCTAGTGCAGGGAGCAAGGAGAGTCCATGCAGCACACGCAGGCGGGCTGCGGAGCACAAAGCGACCTGTTTGGTTGGGCGGTCTTGCTGGTGCCCCGAGTCATCGGGAGCGGTGACCAGGAGCAACCACGACAGGCTGTCCCCCCCCTAGTAATGGTCCCAACCGTGTGCCTGTTCCGCACATGCCTGGGCATAACAACAACATAAAGCACCAAAAAACAACGCCTGGCAACACGCAGCAACCATGGGGTGAATAAACGCTGACGCCCCGTTCAGCGCCGCCAGTCAGGCCGCTGCACACCAGCACGGCCCACTGCAAATGGGTCGCCGCCGCAACCCTCAGCCACCAGCACCTCGAACAGCAACTGCCGCCCCCGTCGCCGCCGCTCCTGCTGCCCCTCTCCACCTTCCCTTGGCCCACCTCGCGCCCGCTGCACCACAGCCGCACGCGAGCCCGCGGCCGCGGCCCCCGCCGCCGCGCCGTCCTTGAGGCGGCCATTCGCGCCGCCCCGCCGCTCGGACTGCCACCTGACGCCCAGCTCTTGCGCCCGCCGCACCCACGCCGCCGGCCGCTCCTCCTGCCCACCCTCCTCGACGCCCTCCCCATCCTCAGTACCCGAGGCGCCGCCGCCACCGCCGCCAGAGCCAAACCCCTCCCCTTCCCATGGCGCCCCCTCCTCCGGCCCCTCGGCAGCAGCGGTCCCTGCCCCAGCGCCGGCGCCGGCGCGCGGGGCCCTTCCGAGGCTGAGCCGCTTGAGCGCGTTGTCTATGAGCGCGCTGACGCCGTCGCGGGCTGCCTGGGCCTGCGCCCTGCCGCGGAATGCGCCGGGGAAGCGGCCGGCCAGCCAGCAGTAGAGCTCCGCCACCTGGCGGTGTCGGTTGGGGGTGGTTGGGGTGGTTGGGGGTGATTAAGGATGAGGGTGTTGCAACGCCCCGCGCTGTCCCATTCCTAAAGCCACCCAGGGTCACGGCATCGAACCGTGAACATGGTTGGGGGAGGGCCGGGGTGGGGTGGGCAAGGGGACGCGGCTGGGGATGGGGCTGTGTATGAGCCGAGGGTTGCGTCTGGCAGCACTGGGGCCCCCTGTTGCGGGGCACTTTGGTCCTGGAGGGCGCAGAGGCGAGCGGCCGAGGAGCCTGGCATGCCTGGCGCCCTGCCGCACCCCTTGGTGCCTGTGTTCTGGTTGTGCGGTGTCCCCAGTGTGCGTCCTCCAGCCGCAACGCGCAAGTAAGCAGCGAGGCCGCACCCTGGCCCCTGCCCCCTCGCCCCCCGCCATAACTAACCCTGAAGGCCTCCTCCGCGCGCCTCAGCTGTCCCTCAGTCTCCGGCGGCCTCTGCGGCAGGCAGCGCTCAAAGCTGGCCGGCGTCACGGCCCCGCGCCACGCGTAATGGGACGCGAAAGTGGACAGCGCCTGGGACATAGGGGCGGTTGTTGGGGGGGGCGGGATGCGGCAATCGGCTGCTTACTCGCACGGGCAGATGTTTATGCCACGGTCACAGCATGCCAGGCGTGCTGTCAGTGCGTGCTTGCGGCAGCCAGACTGTCTGCGCGAAAGCGCGCGAGCTGGCAGAATCAGACTGCTGCATTGCGGGGCGCTGCTTCACAGCAGGGTGCCACGCCAACCGCCC
>NW_014012083.1:0-1996 GCF_000611645.1 Monoraphidium neglectum
CGGCCGGGCGCGTCGCGGGGCTGAGGGGGCGGTGCGCCCTGTCGGATGGTCGCGCGCCCGCCATCCAGGACCCGGAGGCATCCCGGACAAACTCGGCGCCGCGCGACCGGCCGGGTCGGATCGGGTCAGGCCTGATCACTTGGCAGATCAGATCGTATCAGCTCGCGTCGCGGCCGCGCGCCTGGATGAGCAGCCGCCAGATCACGTCCTCCGCCAGGGGCCCCTGGGAGCGCGTTATGAACTCGTGGAGGTTGCCGCCCCCCGCAAACTCCATCACTATGTAGAGCCGCCCCTTTTTCAATGCCGATATGTTGATAGTATTGCGGCAGCGGCCCGGCGGGGCGGCGGCGTGGGCGGTTGAGAGGTGGTCCTGTGGGGATAGGGAGCCGGGCTCCGCGGCGCGGGGCCCACCCTCGCCCAGAGCCCCGGCTGAAAGCCCCGCGCGGCGCCGCGCGACACGGAGGCCCGCAAGCTGCGGGCACGGGGGGCAGGCGCCGGCGGAGCCGGGGGCCCAACCCTCCAGAGGGCAGCCCTGCGGCGGCGGCCCCGGCAGCTGCCGCGCACCTTCTCGAGGAACGAGTCCCAGTACTTGATTATGTAATCGCTGTCGAAGCCCGACAGGATCTGGGTCTCTCGGATGCACTCCTCCTGCTCCTGTGGAGTTTGAACAAATGATCCAGGGTTTGACCGTTGACCGTTGACCGGCGACCCCACCAGCACGCCAACCTGGTTGGAAAGGGGCTACAGCTGGCGACGCGCCGCGCCGTCTGCTGCGTGGCCGCCGGCAGTGCCCCTCGAAGGAAACGAGCTTGAGTGGCGGACCCGCCCCTTGCCTGGGAGCCGCGCTATTGCTGAACCGGCGGCCGCTGCCATGCTGCGCCGTCGCGGCCGCGCGTGGCGGCCCGTTCTCGTTGCGTGGGGGCGGCTGCATGCGAGCGCCATGCGGGCGTGGGCGCCACCATGCGGCCATGCGCGGCTGCCCCATGCATGCCGTGGCCCCATGCACGATTTGGCCCATGCCCCCTCTATCTTGCCTTCTTGCTCATGCCATGCAGGTCGATTTCTTTGAGCGCGTAGGACCCGCCGTCCTGCTTGCGGGTCACCTTCCAAACGACGCCGTAGCTGCCGCTGCCGACCTTCTGTTGCAGCACAAAGTCGCCGAGCGTCGAGCGCGCCGCCATGGCGGCGGGCCAGGGGGCGGGCCCCTGCCGACAGGGCGCGGCGCGGTGGCAGTAGCGGCAGAAGCGGCGACTAGCGGCGCGCCCGGCGCGCTGCAGGACAAAGCAAGTGGATACGGCGGGCCTGGCAGCTCAACAGCTGTGCTTCTATGGTCGCGCAAGAGCTTCTGGTGCCAAGTAAAAGTAACACAAGCTCGTGAGCATTAGAAATAATCGCCGAAGTCAAAGATCAAGTGCTTTGGCGCCAGCCGCAGTTCGCGGCCGATGCACACTAATGTTATCCAGTACGTAAAATCGCTTGTCTTGCGGCACCAGTGACAGCGATCTGGGCCGTCCACCCTGTTGTCGACGCGATACTGTAAGTGGTTTTTGTGGAGTTGCACGTGGTAAAACAATCATCACTCGTGCATATGAGCATGTATGATACAGCACGCTCCTGCTGCTGAAGCAGCACGCACATAATCACCCACCAAAAGAGCGCAGCAGTCACTGCAGTCACTGCCGCGGCCGTTTCTTCACTTCAGTGCAGGATGTGGCCGTGCTGGCCGCGTGATAGACCGAAAAGCATTCCGATATGACATGTTGTGGTGATATGGTGTTGTGGGCCCTGAGCAGAAGCGGGTTGTGGGCAGGCTATGGGCTGTTGCACTGGAACTTTGGAAGGCCTGCAGGTGGCCGTGACACGAGCAGGAGCCCGGAGGCTGCTACCTTTGAACAGGCGCCAGGATGGAATAGCGTGCAAAGAGGGTCAGCTTGTTTCTTGGATCAGCAGCCACGATCCCCCCTAACACACACACACACACACACACACACACACA
>NW_014012083.1:2521-6770 GCF_000611645.1 Monoraphidium neglectum
AACACACACACAAACACACACACACACACACACGCACACACACACATACAAACACACACACACACACACAAACACACACACACACGCAAGTGTAAAGCCTGTTGCCGCTTTCCGGCCAGGCGCGCCGGCCTTCCGGGTTTTCAGTCTCTGACTGGAATTGCTGCAAACTCAATCCCTTCTTGAGGATCACCAGGCACGTGTACTGGGCAGTATTACAATGGTTTGCTACTACGTGGGTACGCTCTACGCGCCTGTATATTGGAACACACCGCCACAGTGTACCTCGTAATGATCCCTAGCCAAACGTGCCGCTGCGCTTTCGGCAGGGCCTGCGCCTTTCGGCGGTTCGTTGATGTGGTGGGTGCGTTCTTGCGTCATCCCGACAGCTGCGGCGAGACGGCAAGATGCAAAACAATGCTAGGATGCGGGCGTTGGATAACTCCATCTGGGATGCGCGTGCACCGCCAGCGGTACAGCTAGCTACTCATCGGCAACCGTGCAGCAGTGGCAAGGCCCTAGCTCAAATCTAAACTCTGTACTGCGACCCTCAAAGCCAACTTATGTGGACAACCCGCATACAAAAGCAGGCAGAATCTGTGCAGGCAACAAAGCCGTCACTGCCGCCGCTAAAATGGGCTCCTGCGGATGACGCCTCCGTGCCTCTCTCCTGCTCTCATGACAATGCAGACCGCGCTGCCTGCTGCCCAGCGGCGGCCCTCACGCGCGGCAGCCAACTGGAGGCAACACGCACCGCCTGGCTGCGCCTACTCCCACTCGTCGGGGATGACCGCGCTCACCACCTTGGGCGTGCACGCGTCCCCGCGGCCCCGCGCCTCGGCCGACACGCAGCCGCCGAGCGCGACGAGCGCCCTCGCCAGCCGGTGGTCGGCCACCACGAACTTGCACCGCTCCTCCTTGCCCCCTTCCCCCGCCGTGCCCCGATATCCGGCCTCCAGCGTCGCCCCCGCGGGCAGGCAGTCCTCGAGCAGCCCAGGGCCGGCCTTGCCGCAGCGCCCCCCGAGCGTCCGCCAGAGCGTGGGGCCGGGCGGAAGCTGGCGGAAGCTGCCGAGCGGCGCCGGGAGTTCCGAGGGCGGGAGAGTCGGGACGAGGTCGAAGCCGTTGACCCACCGATAGGTCTCGTTTCCGAATCGACGCATGTACTGTTTTTCGGGGGCGATGCGTGTGTGGGAATGCGAGGTGTCAGTGCCTGAGTTAATAGGACACACAGCAGAAGTTTTCATGAGTGGCGGCTTGTGATGATAGCGGAGCAGCAGTTTTGCTGAGGCACTTCTGGCCGCCGCTGCGCCGCAAGCGGGTCAGGGTCCACTATGCACGCTGCTACAAACCCCACCTCACAATGCAGGCGCCGGGGCCGGGGCCCTCGCGTCATCAAACAGGGCCCCCCACCTCCTGCGTGAACGCCTCGTCGCCGGTCTTTGGCGCCGCATACGTCCACACGCCCCCCACCCGCGCGCCGTTGCCGGCCAGCGCGAGCGCGGCGAGCGCGGCGTGCGCGCCGCCGAGCGAGTGGCCCGTTATGAAGACGCGCGCCGCGTTGGGGTCAGCCACCGTCCCCTCGAGCGCCTTGGCGACTTCGGTGCCGACGCGGGGGTAGATCGCCGCGAAGGACGCCAGGAAGCCGCCGTGCACCTGCATCACCGGCCCGGCGCCGCCCTTGCCCGAGGTGATCTTGAACTGCGCGACGTGGGCGTTGGCCGCCCACCCCGCCGTCGACGACGTGCCTCGGAACGCGACGAACACGTCCGAGGTTGTGGCGGCTATCACGGCGTGGCCGCCGGTGTCGTCGTCGTCCGCGAAAGCGACAGAGGCGGCGCCGAGCGCGGTCCAGCGGGAGCGGACGCTCGACTCGTAGCGAGGGCCGCTGTCCTTGGATTTGGCGCCGCGCCCCAGCACGTTTTTGGGGTAGGCGTCGCTGCGAGGCGTTATCAGGGGTGGGGCGGCGCCGGCGGGCGCGTGCACCCGGGGGGCGCCGATCAGCGTCGAGGCGGAAGGGGCAGCACCAGCCGCAGGCGCCTGGTGCGCTGACGGCCCGGCAGGGACGGTTTTCTTTCCACTGGCGTGTGTGGGGGGGTCGGGGAGTGCTACGAATGGCGGCGCTCCTAGCTGACCCATCCTACAGTTTAATCAATCAACTGCCTGCCATTATGGCTCCACTCTCGGCTTCGCTCACGTACCTGGAAAGGAGCGCCATCAAAAAGGCGTTTCGCAGCGAGTCGATGTGCTGCTTGTCGAAATCAGACAGCAGCGCCCCGCTGCAGGCGCCGATGCCGACCACGCCGGCTCGGTTGCCATGCGCACTGCCTGCGGGCACGCACACATCAGGGATGATGAGGATAATGTTAAACTTTGAATTGTTTTGTTTTACTGTCCTGGTTGCCGTAAGATGGTCTTTTCTCTCGCGTCACCGGGAGGCTGAAACCGGCACATATCGCTCTCGACGCGCACCTGCTGCCAAGAGACAATGCACCAGCACTGATATGATATAAGCTATTCGCATATTGATATCGCGTTGTGCTGGCGTGGGGGCCTTGTAGCTAGTGGCCCGAGTCGCGCGCCTCGCGGACGGTCAGTGTTTGCCGTGTTTGTGACGCCTTAGATACCACTACAATGCGTCAAAAGACTTGACTACTCCATTTAATATCACCAGCATCAAACCAGCAAAAGGTTTGACACACGCGCTGTTGCAGCTGCTCGTTGCTGCCCCAGCAGCGCTCGCTCGGCGGTGACGGGTGACACTGACACAGTAACCACCACGGGTCATATCCTCTGATAGCTGTTCTATTGACCACGAGCACTCTTCTGTTCAATAATGTTCATCACCGAAACTCTCTGTTCTCCAGTCGCCGTTTGCGTGAAACCTCTACGGTACCTGCCAGTTGGCGTTTTGTGCACACCAGCAGGCTTGGGAAGGAACGAAGATTTCAGTCTTCTGAGCGTGGCTCCTCTGTGTGCGCACAGTGTTACACATGATGTGCCTGCATGTCCAATGGCGCATTCAGGCGCCAATGCAATGACGGGCGGAGGGCAGCGCCCTTCAGTAACAACACAGCAAGCGAGAAGCGGCGCGTCTGCAAACGTGCCAAGTGGCGAGGCGATGGTTCAAGCGCGCTGCCCCGAGCCGGCCCGCGCGGGAATAGCGTGTGCACAGAGGCTAGGAAGCCCGCGCTGCGCCGTGCGGCGTGCAGAGCTCGTCGCCTGGCATCATTCGGTTGTTGCGGCGTGCGTTCCAAGCTATCGCCGGCGGGCACCCTGGTTGCGGTTCGCGTGCAGCAGCGTAAGCTGCTGCGTATTAAAGCCGATGCCGTCGCGGCGTGAAACGCCCCACTCTTGAGAGGCTCTCGCACGCACGGCGCGCCAGGAGAGTAGCACTCCAAGCAAGAACCGCGGCCCCGCTGCGCGCGCGCGCCGCAGAGCCAGGAGCTGGCCGGCGCGAGCCTGGGCTGGGCAGCCCGCCGGGCGCCGCCCGCCGGCGGCTCCAAGGCGGACGGCACGCGTGCGCCCAGCCGAGCGGTCAATTGGGAACGAACGCGCTTTGGGGCCGGCGGCCGCTGTAGCCACATGGCGCGATTGCGCTGTGCTGTGCAGTGCGGTGCTGTGCAGTGAGGTGCTGTGCAGTGCGGTGCAGCGCGGTGCAGTGCAGAGCATTGCCGTGCAGTGCAGCCCCGCAACGAGGACAGGCAGGACTGAGTAGGCGCCCGCTGTCGCCGACGGTGCCCAGTGCCAATCATGTGGGCGGGATCACACCCCGGGCAAGCGGTGATCAAGGAAGGCGTTGTGGACTGTGCGATGCGGCAAAACACGCCGCGGGTGTGGACGAAAGAGGCGCGCAGAAAGGCAAGTCCCCCTGCCTGCCTGCGGCACTGGCGGGCGGTAAGGCAGCAGCGGTGGCGGCGGGCAGCAGCGAGATCGGTCGAGAGAAACAGTGAGAGGTTCGATTGACATCGCCAGGCGCTTGGCCTGCGCGCACGCCCCCGTTCTCCCCTGACAGATCCCCTGTGCGCGCGCCGTTGTGCGGATCGGCCCGGATCGTTGCTTGGACATCGTGTGTTCGGGGTCATCACCGCAATCAAGTCAGACCAGACGAGTGTACAGATGCGTGGGAGCGAAAACGTGTGCGGCATCCCCAGTCGCCTGCTTTGCGCGCTGCGCTCACTCCCGCCGCTGTGTTTTGCCGGCAAGGCGGGAGCGCGCGCGCACACGCACACGCACGCGCACACACACACACACA
>NW_014012083.1:7601-14674 GCF_000611645.1 Monoraphidium neglectum
CACACGCGCGCGCGCGCGAGAGCGCAGGGCTCAAGGGACAGTGAGCGGGTGAACCGGGATTGAAAGCCTCGCGCGAAACACGCCAACGAAGGCGCAGGCGCAGACGCGCATGGGTACAGAGGAATGACAACGTGCATCTGTACAGACCAAGTGCGCACGCGGCGTTGTAGGGGCGGACAGCAACGGCCGCAATACCGTATCAGACAAGCCGCCTCAAAAGTGAACCCAACCCCATAAAAGTGCCACACTCACCCCCACCAGATGCAGTCGTGGTGGGCTGCGGCCGTGTTATGGTATTTGCCAGCTGACGGGCTTTGGTCGTGGCGTCAGTTGTGGCGTGAACGTTCGCGCGCACAGGCTTGGGGCCGGGTTTGCGGCTCCAGGTGCAAGCGCGGGCGCGTGGGGCTAGGGTGGGGCGGTGGGTTGCGCAGGGGCATGCGTTGGTGCCAACTGCGCGGGCTGCGCGGGCTGCGCGCGCGCCCCGTGCGCGGGCTGCGCGCGCGCCCCGCGCGCGTGGGGACTTTTGTTGGCTGGCAGTGTCCTGTTCAAATAAAATAAACACAGATGGGGGCTCATGTCGTTTGGCAGGAAGGGCGTGTGGTGTGGGGTAGTTGGGTGCAGGGGTGTGGCGAATCTTCGTTGGATCCCGCACCGGGCCACGCATGCGGCAAAGGGGGGCGCCGCCGGCTTTCAGCGCCTGCGCCGCCCCCAAACCCGCGCAGGCCAAGGAAGCCTTGGGTAGCTTGGCGCCAACATCACTTTGAATCCTGCAAATATTAAGACGCTCGACCAAAAGAGACGGCTTATGCGCGATGTGCTTCATTCCTTTGTGTGTACTGTACGTGCGTGGGCGCGCGCGCGCACGCGCCTGTCCCGCACGTGCGGGGGCGCGTGCGCGCGATCAGCAGGGGGAACGCGACATGCAAAGAGAAAAAGCAAGAAGAAAGCGGCGATGGCACGGGGTGCTTCTCTGGGGCCTCGCAACTGGTAGGCGAAGGCGTGCTGACAGGGCAGAGGCAATCTCGGCACGGAGTCCTGCTTGCAGCAGTGTGGGCGCGTGCACGGTTTAGCGCATGCGCGCTTGCGCACATGATTTGGGGCCAAGGCCCAGGACCTGTGGCTCAGACGCGTAGCCCGGCGTAGCCCTGGGTCACGCCGGATCACCGGGTGTGCCCTATCGGCAGCCAGGGGCGTCGGCGAGCGAAGCCCCGGCGGGCGGGCCTGCCGCCGATCGCGCCGCTCGCGGCTGTAGAGCTGCACGGCCGCCCTTGAGGGCGGCGCTCAGAGGTGCGCCAGAGGGTCCCAGTCAAACAGTTCGGCGGGGGCCGCCAGGTCGTCCGCCCCAGTAAGCAGGCCCAGCCCCATGCAGCTGCCCAGCAGCCCCTCCTCGTCATCCTCCGAAAGCAGGATCGCTGATGACGACGCTGACGCGGCGTCGCCGGGGGACACAGAGGGGGAAACACACGCGGCAGAGAGGGGCGGCCCCGTGCCAAAGGGGTGCTCGTGGGCCGCGGGGGTGATGGGCGCGCCGCCGCCGCTGATGATGCCGTCGTCGAAGACGCCAGGAAGGGCCGGCGCCCAGGCGGGCCCGGGGGCCGCGCAGCTGCCGTGCTGCTGCATGTGGTGCTGAGGGTGCAAGGCGCTCTGATGCAGGAGCACGCCTGTCAGCTGGCTTTGCTCGCGCTGCTCCTGCTGCTGCAGTAGCATCATGACGTCATGCGGCGTCAGCGGCCCGAGCCGCGCACCCCACGGCGCCGCCGGCGCTGCCGCGGGCCCGGGTGCGCTGGGCGCGCCGGGCGGTTGCGGGTGCGGCGGCCCGTTCGGGAGCAGCGCCCGCGCGGCGGCCTCGCGCCGCATGCAAATCTCGAGGCCCAGCGCGCGCCACTCCTCGCGCTGGCGCTGCTGCAGCGCCTGCAGCTCCTCCGCCTGCCGCCGCAGCGCCGCCTGGCGGGCGTCCAGCAACCGCCGCTGCTCCTTGAGCGCGCGCAGCACGCCTTCCCGCGCCGCGGACGGCGGCGGCGGCGGCAGCGGCGGCGGCACGGTCGCCGCGGGCGGCAAGGCGGCGGAGGAGGGGAACGAGGCACCCGACGGCGGGGCCGGGACGACCTGTGCAGACACCACGGGCGTCGTGGCACCGGCGGTGGTGGCGTCGACGCCGGCGGCGGCGCAGCCAAAGCAGGCGGACAGGTGCGCGCTGGCTTGGCTGTTGGGGCACGAGGACGCCGCGCTGTCGCGGCGGCCCAAAGCATCGGGCGCGGGCGCGGCGGCGGCGGAGCCGTCGGCCGGGAGGGGCCAGGAGAGGTGGCTTGCGCTGTTCGTTTGCGGTGAGATGCACGTGGGTATGTCGTTGGTGATCAGCGCGTCGGCAACGCTGCATGGTTTCGCCTCTTGCTCCTGCTGCTGCTGCTGTTGCTGCTGCTGCTGCTGCTGCTGCTGCTGCTGCTGCTGCTGCTGCTGCTTTTCAAGGTGCTCCCCAGCCGCCCGCTGCTGCCGCGCCTCGCTTGGCGGCGGCGGCGCCGGCGGCTCCGCCGGCGAGTCCGCCACCCCTGCGGCGACGGGCGCACGGCGGGCCGCCCGCGCCGTGCGCACGGCGACGGCGCGGCGCGTACTTTTGGTGACGCCCCCGCTGCTCACAGCCTGTGGGGATTGGAGGCAGGCAAGGGCGGCCGGGCAGGCGCGGCTCAGCTCGTGCCAGGTGGCAGGGCGCCCTGTGGCCGCCCTGCGGGCGAGGCCTGAGTCTGCCGCCAGGCACGGCCTCCAGCGCGATGGCGGCATAAAAAAACAAAGATAGAGCTTCGTCCTCCCCCATGCGCAGCCGGCCAGGGACAAGGCAGGGCAGGGAAGACGGGGGCCGAGAGAGTTGGGGGCGGAGGCGCAGGCGGGGGCGCAGGCGCAGGCGCAGGCGCGCGCCCACCTGGCTGCCGCGGCCCCCGACGCGGCCAGCGCTGAACCTGGAACCCTCAGAGCCCCCGCTGTCCCGGCTGGAAGTTGGCGCGCAGCTGCCGCCCGCGGCGGTACCCCTGTTTGCGAGCAGCCAGTCGAGGGTGGCGCCGTCTTCCAGGTATCGGTTGTCGAGGCGCTCCGTTGCGCTGCTGAGCTTGCGGTTGAGCGTGGCGTTCCAGTGGTTTTTGATCGCGTTGTCGGTGCGGCCGGGCAGCAGCTTCGCGATGGCTGCCCACCGGTTGGTGAATACGTCTTGTGCCTGGTGTGTGCGCCGGGGTAGGGTTGAGGGCAAGTGACGAGGGGCTCAGGGTGAGGGGATGAGGCTGTGGGCGTGAGGGTGGGGGAGGGAGGTGATCTTTGCAAATGGCGTGTGTTTTGGGCCCAGGGCGGGGTGAGGGTGGGCAGTGCGGCGCAGGCGCGTGGTGTGTGGTGGCGGTGCGCCCGCGTGGCCACCGCTGCCCAGCGCTGCCTGTCCAGATTGGTGGAGCTCGGAGTGTTAGACCCAATTTTACTGCTGTTTGGGATTTGTACAGAGCCCAAGTCAAGGCACCCATCCGTAAGGTGCAGGGGCTCCGGTAAAGGCGTCTCAAAATGACTTTAGGGTGTCCGGCTGAAGGCACCCTAGGGTTACCGCTGCACCGGTGTGTGCTGGTTCCAGCCACCCGCTCGAGGCGCGCACCCGAACTATCACAGCCTGCTCCCACTCCGTGAAGGGAGACTTGAGCAGCCCGGGGGCCAGCTGGTTGCACCACCTGCGCCGGGATCGCGATGGATGGGGTTTCGGGTCGCGAACAGTCAAGGTCATGGTGACACGGTAACATGGGCAGCACGGTGACGGCGCCGCTGCAGCACAGCTAGAGGGTCGCGGCGTGCAAGCGGTGGCGTGAAGGGCGAATACAGAAGCGCAAAAGCAACTTACCTAAGCCTGCAGCTTTTAGCGGATCGCGCAGCTCCAAAGTGCGAGGAGATGTTGACCCATGAGCTGGTTCCCAACTTCGAGGCAAGACTTATGAGAAGGTTGTCCTCCTACGAAGGGTGCGCGGCTTGTCACCCGTGGTTCGAAACGGACGGTGCATGCATCGAGATGCAGGTGGTGACGGCACTGCCTTGGCCCCACGCAGGCTGAGTGGCGCCATAGCATACTTTAAGACTTTTGTCAATCATCAATGGCTCACCTCCTGCGTCCATGCGCCTCGCCGGCCCTCAGAGCTGGCAGCCATGGTTCCGGCAATTCGCGCCCCAGACCTCTCTGATTAGCGGATGAAGTACGCAAAGAGCTGAAATGAACGATTACGACTGCCACAAATGGCTTGCGGCGTTGGAGAACTGCGTTACACCACCGAAACCCGGCTTCGACCACCTCGTTCTGGCCGTGATGACTAAATTCAAAGCCGTGCGTTCGGGGGATCTATGCGTGCGCGTAGCTGCACGTGGGTTTCGGGGTTCAATCAATTGCATGTGCCGTTCACGCCAGGTGGGCAGGGGCTGCGGCAAGGCAGCTCGACACCGTCACGCCTCATGCAGATCTTGGGCGCCGATTCACCTTTGACTGCTTCGGCGGCGCTGGGGCACCTGATGTGATAATTTGGAAGGCACTTCAGGCTTGCCCAAGTGAACGGGGTGTGCGCAGGGATATCCCAGACGCTTTGTGCATATTGCTGCTTGCCGCATTTGCTGGGTGGGGCGTTTCTTGTGATGACCAGCCCCTCTGCTCATCTACACCCTTCTTCACACCACTTGGAAACGCGTACTTTTCACTGATTGCATGTTTATGGGTGACCTATGTACAAACGAAGCCTGCACACAAACACCAGTTATACACACACGGCACGTGCACTTGCCCCCACAGCGGCCCCCAACCTCAACCGCTGTCCACCTTCCATGCGGCCCCCTTGCTCTTCCGTCTCCAATCAAGGACGCACTGTGCTTACAAAACGCCAACACAAAAATCCAGGCAGCTGTGTGTGGTGCCCACAAATTGCAGACTGCCCCACTCGCGCGCACGCCATCCCCACGCCCATCCCCCTTCCCCTGATGGCAACCTGTGTGTCCCGCCATCAACCCGCGCCCACATGCATGACCACACCGCCAGCCGACCTTACCCACATCTCATCCACACGCACGTGTCCATCGCCACGACCCAACCTCGGCATCCCATTTCCGTGGTTTTGATGGACACGGGCTGTCATGTGTGGTGGTGGTCTACGAGAACCTACCGCTGGCTCTGAAGCCCAGCCAGCGAAAACAGACCACGCGCTGAGCGGCGTCGGGCCATGACGGACGCGTCACCCGGCCGGTAGCCGCGGCCCTGCTGCCTCTTGTGTCGCCGAATTCTAAAAAAACGAGGTGCTCGGACTGAGCCACTGCGCGCGCTGCGCTCTGGGCAGTGGGATGTCGCCGGGTGGCCGCCTGTTGCAAAGGGGGTGCGCGGGACCTCGACGCTGGATGCAATCTGCAGGTCCACGGCCAGAATCACAAGCAGGAGGGTGGTGGGTCTCGTGCGGTCTGCCGCTGGCCACACGGTGTGTCCACTGCCCTGCTGCCAGAGGCCATTGGTGTACTGCGCGCCCAGCGGACGCGGCCCGTCGATAGGCACCGCGGCCCGGCCTCTTGGAAAAAACATTAGCAATGCTCGCACGTGCCAATGGGGCTGTGTCAATGCCTGGGGTCAGCCCTGCCGGGTGTCAACCTGGGTGCGGCGGTATGGGGTATGGGCATATGCCAAAATTCGCTGCAGCCCGCACCACCACAGCACCGGCATGCCGTTTTTGCGCACCGACCTGGCATGTGGTTTTGAAAATTACTCTGGGGTTGTGGGGTGCAGGGTCACCCTGTGTCCGGCGGGCTTGCTGGGCCATTCGTTTTCGGGTGAGGGAAATCGTCATTTTGCGGGCTGTCGACGCGCGCCGGCACCGGCATCTCTGCGGGTGACACCATGCGCCGTGTCCATACCTCGCAGCGCATCGAGCGCATACGCAAATGCCTTAGATTGTTCGTCTCTATAGAGCGCTTGACAGGCCCCGTAGGCTCAGGCGCGAGCTGCAAAGTTCGGGAGAGCCGGGAGCTCTCACCCTGCGGGGCGCACCCTTTGTGGCCCGCTGCGGGCCGATCCCCGACCCTGATAGGTGTGGCGATGGACGAATCGGAGTGCAGGCGCGGCGCCTGGACCAGATGTGAAGACGCCCTGCTATGCGAGCTCGTCTCTAAGCTCGGCACTTCATCTTGGGTTGCTATCTCCCGCGGCATGATGAGCCGCAGCGCAAAGAGCTGCAGGCTGCGGTGCGTGGCGGAGCAGAAAGGGGGACCGTGCTGCCGGGAGCTCGCATGCCTACTTGTTCGGGTGTGATCAGTCGCATTCAACGCAAAAGCATATTCTCAAATTTACAATGTTGCCTGGATGGACGCGGGGGCCCGTCCCTGCTGCCTGCAGCCCGTAAAGCGCACCCGTGCATTAACGTGCAACCAACACTCAACGCGCCGCGACCGCCCCGCGCCGCCCAGTTTTAGGCCCCGCCCCGCCCTGACTTGCACACATGCCCACTGTATTTCAGGTGGTGCAACCAGCTGGCCCCCGGGCTGCTCAAGTCACCCTTCACAGAGTGGGAGCAGGCGGTTATTGTGCGGGTGAGCCCAGCCCTGCTGAAACCAACCGCAACACCATCGGCCTCTTGCCGCCCCGCGGCCCCCCTGGCCTCCGCCCCCGCGCCCGCGCCGGCCTTTGGTTCGGGCCCTGGGCGGCCGTCGGCCGGCCGCCGCCGGCCGTCGCCGCAGACCGGGCAGCTTCCGCCACCCACTCCAGGGGGCCGCAGCCGTGGCCGCCCCCTGTTTCTGGCGCCCCCGATCCTGTACCCGCTGACTGTGCCGCCCCGCCCGCCGCCGCGCCGCGGCCGCCCGCGCCCCCGCCTGGCAGGCTCAAGACTATTACAAAAACAAATGGGCAGGTGAGGCGCACCTTTGGGCCCCGCGTGAACTCCCCCGCCCTCAAACCCCTACCCAATATACACACAGGGCAGCTGTGAGCGCCGGTTCCCGCCCATGGCCCGCCCCTTCCCGGCCCCATCTGACACACACCCCTCCCGTTTGCCCGCCCTCCCGCCCTCCCACGCGCGCCCGCGCAGCCATCGCGAAGC
>NW_014012082.1:0-13304 GCF_000611645.1 Monoraphidium neglectum
GTTATATGCGCAGGCATGGAGGAGAAAAACCTATGTAAATGTAGTGTTCTACCCCAATCCTGGTGCGCTTAGGCACAAGGTTGCTTTGTTTCACATCAGTTGTGCATGTGCATGCGCATGTGCGTGCGTGCCCGTCTGCACTTGAGCACCTCTCATGCTCAAACGCTGTGGTGGGCACTGTTGTGAGCCAAACAGCCGTCAGCACCTGCACCTGTCCACTCGTCAAGCCCGTCCGGCGTAGCCTAGCGTGCTCCTTTCAAGCGCGGTCGCTCCCCATCATCACAACCCCTTCTGCATCGTCGCCCCACTCCCCCCCAGGGTCTGGACCAGGGCATCGGCCAGCACGATGACATCATCTACAACCACAGCATCGCGTTCTGCAACAAGTGCCGCCAGCAGAGGTCCTGCTTCCAGACGCTGGACACAGAGTTCACGAAGCTGACTCAGCACATCATAGGGACCAACAAGGAGGCCACAAAGAAGGTCCTGGGTGAGACGCCGGCCAGTCATCCCGTAGATCCGAGACCGAGGTGGATTGCTTCTGCAGTGGCGGTGTCATTGCAGCGTCAGTGCCGCACCAACCCTGCGTGCGCCTGCCAAACAAGGGCCTGGCACCACTGGTCGGCCCTCACCCCGCCCCGCTCCCCTGGCAGGCAAGGGCTGCGTTGTGGTTTCGCGCGGAAACCTCAGCGAGGCAAGGGCAGAGGGGGTCTGCCAGTTCAAGGACGTCGACGACGTGAGCATGGGCTGAGCCAGGGGTCTTGGTTGGCCCAGGGGCAATCAGAGTGTGCTTCAGTCGCTCTGTGTGCAGCCGCAGTGTCCTGGTGGTTGAAATGACCCTTCTTCTGCTGTTCTACCTGCCCTGTGCAGCTGCTCCAGGCCATTCGTGCGAGTAGCTACGTCCCGGGCTGGTCCGGCAAGGCAAGCTCCATCATGTTCCGAGGCCAGCCAGCCTTTGATGGAGCATTCTCGCAGTACATCCCCTGCCCGCCAGGGGTCACCTTCTGCATCAAGGTGGGGGGTGGGCTTCCAATTTTGTGCAGCTGCGTTCTCCCTAATATGCAAGCCATGATTGACAATCAGCTCTACTACTGGCGCAGGGACAGTCTCCCATGCATGCTAGGCACGTTGGTCCCCATCTTCCCACTCTCAGAAACAACGGCCATGGCCAAGGTGTCGCACCCCACCCTTGGCCATCGGCCCACTTGCAGCACCACGTCCAACCCCCACAATCCTCGCTGCCATTTTTGTAAACGCTGTCAGGTTTCTGGCCTGCCCGTCTGGGACACAGGACGGGCGATCTCAAGCCTGGCGGGTGGGGAGTTGCTTCCGACACTCAACCTCCTGGGGTCCACGGTCAGCAACATCCTGGGGGCGCAGCCGCTCCAGAGCCTTCAGCGCGCAGTCAACGAGGACCTTGTCGGGACCATGGTGCGTGACGACACACACCGTCATCGTCGTGGGTTGCTCGAGTTCATCATGCCAAACAAGGCACGGGCGGTCCATGCATGGCGTGCGGCAGCGCAATCAGAGTGGCGCGCTGGCACTCACAGGGGCCGGCGCTGACAGGGCTGGTGCCTGTCTCCCCGCCGGCTCCCTCGTCCTTGCAGGGCTTGCAGACATGGTTCAAGGTGTTTGCCACCATCCAGCGGCCGGGGCTGTTCGACATATACCCCGGGAAGTTTGGCAGGTGCGCCAGGGCGACAAGGGGTTGGGCCCAGGTTGACTTTATGGAGTTGGGCCCAGGTTGAGTTTATGGAGTTGGGCCCAGGTTGGGTTGAAAGCTGCTGCAGAGAGCAAACACAGAGCAGCCAGGACTTCAACGAGAGGTTGACAAGCGCGCAAGCGAATCTTTCTGATAAAGTGGCCTCGTGTTCCACTCATCATATCCAGTGTGTTCACTGCTCCATCACCATCCTCTTCCCACCACACATGCGCGATATACAGGTCCCCGCTGACTCAGACTCAGTGGGCCCTCTACATGCTGGTGCGCTGCCTGTGGCGTGAGCTGTGCGCGCATGCATCCCTGGCCAGTGGCACGCCGTGCATATCTAAGTGGCTTGATCTTGCGCCCATGCCACACAGACATGCAAAATGGAGTCTAACCTCACACCAACGCAGAGCTCACGCCACTCTCTGCTCACGGGCACCGTCCCCACCCCCCTACTCACCCCTCCCTCTCCTTAATTTTCCCGGTTGACGCAGACCCCGCCCCCAAAGGAAGTGATCCTGCAGATGTACCAGGCGGGGCAGGATGACGCGCGTACATGGGCGAAGCAGATGGGGTGGCCCAAGGCATGATGCGTACCCCTGCCTTCCCTGCAAGTCAGTGATGACAGCGTGCTGAGCCCAGCATCTCCTGCCTGTGAAAACACGAGCTTTTATACAGGGGCACTCGTCACACCCCTCGGCCACACTGTTGCCATGTCAGGTGTGTGTTGCCCTGGCACCCCCAGGCATTCGTGCCTTGTGCTTCATGGGAATGAGAGTTGAGCACATCAACAAGGATTGCAATGTCATGTCAGCTTCACCACCCAACTTCAAGACTCATCACACGAACAGACGCATGTTCATGCCAACCATGGCATCTGGCACATGCTGCATGGCCGTGTGACCACCACGCTGCCCCCCTGTGGGGTACCGACGTATGGCGTGCCCAACATCAATACCGTCTATGCATGGCCCTTAGACCATGTGAGCAGCTGCCAGTCAGCAATCGGCAGAGGCGTCTACATTATGCTTTGGAGCGTGCTGCTCGTGCCACTGCCACGACCATGTTGTATTACATGCCCCAAGTGCCCGCCTGCTCTTGTTTGGCAGGGCCCAAGCAACACTTGGTTGCTTGCCGCTGTTCACGTCAACACTGCATGAACGGCCTGTGCCTCATCCCATATCTGCCGGGCGATTGTGCTTGCAAGCCCAAATGCTGCAATCGCCTTGGTTAGGCTTGCATGACTGTTTCTTAACCGCAGGACTGTGCATTGCACTGTCACAGTTGCAGTCCGGCAACAATGGGGTCAGCAGCAACGGGCATTTTGCTGTCCTCAATACTGCTGGTCTTCAGTATTGCACGTTAATTTGATAGTTTTATTGCGCAGGTCGATTTCGGGCGATTCAGCAACATGCAGGAAAATGAGTAAATTGGTGCCAGGGTACGTTGAGTTCCTTGATAGTCTGTAGGCTGGGCTGGGTGGTATGGCGCTCTGAAAATGGAAGGGTATGGTCGCTTCACTGGCCCAAAAAGGCTGAGTCGTTGTATCCCCCGTGAGGTTTTTTCTGGACAGCAGCAAATGGCAGGTACGTTCAAGGGCTGGGTTCAGGGTTGGCCACGGACCAGGTG
Source organism: Monoraphidium neglectum (assembly GCF_000611645.1). NCBI lineage: Eukaryota > Viridiplantae > Chlorophyta > Chlorophyceae > Sphaeropleales > Selenastraceae > Monoraphidium > Monoraphidium neglectum. Next base: position 3,341 of record NW_014012082.1, read on the forward strand.
CAACAAGGATGCAAGGGCGCAATCACAGTATGCAGTCTGCAAAACAACGTCAAGATCTAGGAGGCCAGGGAAATCTATGAATCTCGCTCAAGACTTGCCCATGTGTCACACGCTAGCTCCATCACCCGTGCTCTGCCCCAAGCCAACGCTGTGGCTGACAGGGTTGCACGCATCGCAGATTTCAGGTTGTAGTGACACCGCTGCCATCGGTAGGGTCGACACCCTCTGACTTGCACACGGCACTGTGTGACTTGGTTAATTGAACACATATGAACATGCCGGCGATGACCAGGCTCCCCCTGGCGTGCACTACACATACACGTACATCCAGACATGTAGTACACATTTGTGACATATGTTCACATATACGTACTATGTATACATGTAACATGTATACATAGTTGTATATACATGACTGACACGTCGTGGGCCCCAAATATGGCGCTCATCAGCCTTGGCGGCATTCCACCGCGCGTACTTCCCATGCACAAGTGGAGGGCTGGTAAGAGGGATGCGGTAGACTAGACTTTCGGCGACAGGCATTGGAGCCAGCAGGTCCTGCTGGCTGCGGGGCCAGGGTTGTCAAGGGGGTCGCAACAGCCTAACGAGCTGTTAGCTAGACTGCAATCAGGGTGGCGAGCCATCGCCAGTAGCTGTTTTGGGGTTCAGCTGGACAACGCGTTCACGCACGTAATATAAATCTGAGGAACTGCGTGAGAAAACGTAGGCGCACGCGACAGCAGGCCCATTAGCCTGCAACGCTGGCATAAGCGCTGCTGAGTGGGCCGACGCGGTTTTGGACGTGCGGCAGCTAGCAGCAGTGGGAAACTTCGACCCTGCGAATCATGCCACTAGCCATTTTGAAGCCAGGATGGAAGCGCGGCAGTCTCGGTAGCACTGTGGCGCGGACGCTTTTGGCCAAGATGGAGGCGCCTGGTTCTGCAGCAGCAGCTTCCATGCGCTATCGACGACAACAGCGTCACAGCACACCTTGACCAGTCGTTAATCCGCATCACACGAGTATGCTACGCAGATTTTGAGGCTTTTGACGTCATGGACATCGACGGAGAGCGTCCAGATCACGCAGATGAGGTTATCCAGGATTTTATGGCTGTCACGGGGTCTCAGGAACACGTAGCAGAGAGTTATTTGGGTGCACACGGCTGGGACCTCAATACGGTGAGTCCGAGGGAGCCCACGGCGCTGACAGCGCTCACATGTCTGGCTGGTGCTGCTGCATCGCTGCCGCATGCACCATCGCCCTTCAAGCAAGCCGTTCGCTTTGGTAGCTCGCGGGACCCAATCCTTTCATCGGCCTGGTCTCCCCCATATTTTTGAATCGCATCCAGGCGGTCGATTTCTTTCTGTCACACCCTCCCGAGGGCGATGGGGAGGGCGCCTTTGGCGGCGAACAGCTGCCCGCCTTGGAGGGGATGGATGACGAGATGCGGCGCGCAGTGGTGGCATCCATGCGGGAGCAGCAGCAGGAGCCGGAGGAGCAGCAGCAGCAGCAGCAGCAAGGTGCGGCGCCGCAAGGCACCGGCAGGTTGGGGCCATATGTCATGGCTGCGCGCCAACAGAGCTACGCGGCTGCACGCTGGCGTCGCCCCACGCAAGTCGGATGCCGTGTGCGCATCCGAGAGCTGCATCGCTGATCATGCAGCAGCACCCGCACCACCGCGGGACCTCTCACCTTCAACTTCCCGGCTCACCCCTCGCCCCGTCAGGCCCACCCCCCGGGGCGCGGACCGCCGACGTGATCGAGGTCAGCAACGCCCTGGGCGGGGGTGCAGCTGAACCCGCCCATCCCCCTAGGCCTTGCTCACGGCTGTTGCGTTCTATGCCGAAGCCCCCAACTCAGGCCCATTCTCTTCAGCAAGTCGTCCTGGGCGCCCTCGACATGGCGCACAGTCCCCCTGCGACCCTCCTCCCATGGCCCCGCAGATCCCTGACGACGACGACTACGAGGACCCCGAGGGGGCGGCAGGGGGCGGCGATGAGGAGGGCGATGACGAGGACGCGGCGCTCAGGAGCCTGGCGCGGCGCAGGGCGGCGGCGGTGGAGGCGCAGCGGGAGGCCACCAGGCGGCGGGAGGAGGGTGAGGCGGGGGGAGGAGAAAGGGCACCAGCTGGGCAACTGATTGCGTTGCGGATGCTGTGCGCTACCAGCGCCTGTGCAGGCGCCCTGTCAATCAAGCAGGGCTGCGGGGGCCGCTTAAGGCGGCTCTCTGCTGCGCTGGTCCCACCTTGGCCACCATCCGCATTTGCAGAGGAGCTGGAGCTGGCTGAGAGGGCGTTGCTGGGAGCAGGCATCCCGCCAGACCTCGCCGTCGCGGGTGAGGGCGCGCGCGGTGGGGCCAGGAGTTCCAGCCCCGACGCGTGGCGCCATGCCATGCTGTCCCGTGTTCAGATAACACTGTCGTTCTGCCGGCTGCCTTTCACCACCCCACCACTCTCGTACGCCTGCAATCCCTCGCACCCGCAAGGCCGCTCCGCCATCAGGCGCGCGGCCGGTGGTCCCAGCGGCAGCGGCGACGCGTTTGGCGCCTTTGGCGGCATCCCTTTGGGCGGGGGCCCCTGCGGCGGCCGCTTTGGACCCGAGCCCAGCGGCGTGGCGGGCGCGGCGCTGGGAGAGGGGTCGTGGGCGGCCGCCGTTGGTGGGCAGGGGGACGGGGTTGACGCGAGTTTCGACGTGCCGGACGGTATCGACATGGAGGAGGCGCGCATGCTTGAGGCCGCCATGCTGGGCGTGCCCTACACTGGCCGCATCCCCAGCGCGCGCGCGGGCCCCGCAGCACCCGTGGACCCGGAGGCGGCCGCGCAGCGCGCCCTCAGGGCAGAGCAGGACGAGCTGTTTGAGGAGTCGCTGGCGGCAGACAGGTGTGAAGGCGGATGGGGGGTGGGGATGCTCACGGGGCGTGTGGCGGCCGGTGTTGGGGCCGGGGGCTCGTGTATGTCGGGCAAGTCTGCGGCACGCATCCCCCTGCTGATTGAGTCTGGGGGCGGTTGCTGCTGCACCCTGCGCCCGACCCCGTGCCCAGGGCCAAGCAGGAGTCCCTGCGCGAGGCGCAGCGGCAGGAGGAGGACGCGGCCGCAGCGGCGGCGGCGGCAGAGGCTGCCGAGGCGGCGCGCCTGGAGGACGCGGCGCAGCGGCTGCGGCAGCTGCTGGCCTCAAAGGCGGCCGCCCTCCCGCCGGAGCCGCCGGCAGGAGAGGCGGGTACAATCCAGGTGGTGGTGCGGCTGCCAGATGGCGCGCGGTTCGGGCGGCGCTTCCGGCTGTCAGACCCCCTGAGCGCCGCGTTTGATTTCATCGACCTGCGCAGCTGCGGCGACGGCGGCAGCGACAGCGGCGGCGGCGGTGCGGCCGAGCCCCGCGAGGGCGCGCGGCGTCCCGGCAGCTACCGGCTGGTGACCCAGTTTCCGCGGCGCGTGTACGAGGAGGCGCAGGGCAGCAGCAGCTTTGGTGATGCCGGCATCACGACAGACACCGCGCTCTTCCTGGAGGCGCTGTGACAGGCGCCAATGACCTGCAGCACCGCCCGCGTATCCCTAAGCTCGACTGTTTGCACCAGCGCCCATGTCGCATTCGGCAGCTGGGCGTCCTGCTTTGTTTGCATTCGCCTGTGTCGCTGTTGAGGTTTGATGTTTGCAGTCCTGCTCCACACTTGCTTTGGGTGCCAAGAGAGGCCGCCCCTCCCGCAGATGGCAGCAGCCCAAAAGTCACTTGCAATTTGACAATCAGTTGATGTGGCAGCCCGCAATCAGGGGCTGATTTTCACGTGGATCAATAGCATTACGGCTGCCCCAGCGCTTGCAATCGAGAAAGGAATGCGCCATGCATGCGAGCGCCCAGCAGGCTCTGCATTGAAGGATGTGCTACGCTGCGTGCAAGGAGTGCCAGCGGCTGCAGCGCCGCTTTTGTGTAACCCAGCTGCTGGACGTGATGACATACAAAGAAGACACTCAAACCTGCACCAAACTCCCTCACCGCACCGCCTTGGAGCCGCCGCCTCCAAAAAAGGAGGACAGCTTCAGCTGCTTTGCGCCACCTGGCCCTGCCCGCACCTGGTCCGCCACCTGCTTGCGCTGCTTGGACGCAGGTGCAGAGCCAGGTAGCAAGGCACCTGGCCGCTTGCCCCCAAGTGCTGCAGTGTTGGTGATGGTCGCCAGGTGGCGCACCTGACCGCCGCGCCCGTCAGGGCCCTGCCGCACGAGGGCCCCCTCGGCCCCGCCGGCCCAGCCAGACACGACGCCAGGCTGCATGGTGAGGCGGCGTTGAGCGTGCACAGCGTTTGAGAGCAGCACAGGCAGATGCATGTTGTGACCACCATTGAGGCTGCTGTGCGGACATCGTGCAGCGGTTGTTGCCGCACTCAAGCCACCACGGCGGCTCACCCTGCCGAGGCCCAGGAAGGAGGGCGCCTCGCTGCCGGCGCCGGGCCCAGGCCCTGCCTGCAGGAAGGTGACGGGCCGCAGCTGCGGGCTGGGCGCCAGCTGCTCCTCAACCTCCGGCAGGCCATCACCGTCTGACGCCTGATAAGCTGCTGCATGCTCCTCTGCGTCAGGCTGCTGCTGCTGATGCTGCTGCTGCTGAGGGCCGTGGTCGGCCATGGCTGCAGTGTGGTTGCTGCTGACAGGCGCGCCAGTGCTGCTGGCGATTGACCAGCTCCCCTGCAGGCACGGCTCCAACGCCCCAGCCCCAGAGGTGGTTGCGCCTGCACGGGCCACGGGGCCCGGCTGCCGTTGGTGGCCGGAAATGCTGCCTGCAGCGCCAGCCGTAAAGCCTTGTCTTCCCGCGGCACCCTGGCGACCTGGTTCACCGCCCTCCAGCGCCAGCAGCACCGACTCGAGCTCCTGGGTCCGACGCAAAGCGCTGTCCCGCTCATACTGCACACAGAGGGTTGTGGCGATGGGTGGGTTGGGGGCTGCAACTGACTGGGCAGGATCCTGGATGTGCGGAGCACAACCTCATCAGTTTCCCTCTTGAATTTTTCGTTGCGCCATGTCAAACAGCCAAGTGCAACATTTATAGCAGCACTAGCAATCCTGCACCCAATCGCACCCATACACACTGATTCAAATAAACAATACCCCCACCCACTCATATCCAAACACACCAGCACCAACCCACACGCGCGCGCTTCCCTCCTGCACCCAACCATCCGCCCTCCCAGGCACGCATACACGGCGATGCCCCCCCCCTCACACACCTCAAGCTGGAGCTCGCGCCGCCTCAGCCGCTCCCGCTCCTCAGCCTGCTTCGCCAGCTCGCACCGGTGGCGCCGCTCCAGCGCCTCCAGCTTGCGCGCCCCCTCGTCCCGGGCCGCCTGCACCTGGGCCCCGGCCTCCTCCAGGCGGCGCTCCGCCAGCGCCAGCTCAGCGTTGCGCGTCACCAGAACCTGGGCCACGGGGTTCTGAGGGAGCGAGGGGGGGCGCGGCGCGGCACTGGGGCATCAGGAGAGCTCAGGGCTGCCGATGGCTCTGCAGGGCGGTGCGTCGGCTGCCAGCCGCGCAGGTGCAGCGCTAGCCGTCCTAAAGCCGTCTCGCCCTGACTTGATCCTGGGGCCCAAGCGGCCCCCCCCTGCTCTCGAGCCACAGGGTACGCACGTCCTCTCCCTGCAGGATGCTCTGGGCCTGGTCCAGCGTGAGCCCCTTGCTGCTCAGCTGCAGCGCCGCCAGCCGCCGCCGCGCTTCCTGCAGCCGGAACTCCGCCTCCTTGAGGCGCGTGCGCAGGCGGAAGGCCTCTGTCGCGGCCTTGTCCTGGGCCACACTCAGCTCCTGGCGCAGCACCAGCTCGCGGCCAGACGCCTCCGACAGGTGAGTCATCAGGGCCTCGTTCCTGGGCGCAGTGGTCGGCAGGCGGGGCACGCAGGAGACTTGTTGGGGGCGAGGGGTGATGGGGGTCGCTCGGGAGACCACTCACTACTCTCACATGGGTTTGAATCTGCGAACTGTATCACCTTTAAGAATTGCACTATTCCCAACAATGCGCGCATGTCAATCTGCGGCCGCACCCGCCCCCCCCCCCCAAAAAAAGGCTCACTGCTGCACGGCGGCCCCCAGCTTGGCCGAGGCCTTGGCCAACGCCCTCTCTGCGCGCTGTGCTGCGGCCTCTGCCGTCTCCGCCCTCTGGGCTGCCGCCTCCGCCTGGTCTGCCGCTGCGGCCGCCCTGACCTCGCAGGCCGCCTCCCTGGCGGCGCACTCCTGCTGCAGCTGCCGCAGCTCCTCCTCGCGCTCCACCAGGTGCGCCGCCACCGCGCGCTCGTCCCCCGCCTCCAGCTGGGACTCGATGCCCACCAGCACACGCGGGGCGCGTGAACGGGCGCGGCACATGGGGCAGGCCGAGGGCTTGTGGAGCCGGAGCCATTCGGAGACGCAGCTGCATCGCGGTGTGTCAGAGAGTGGGGGGCGGGCAGGCGTGATGTTGGCTGTCGGGTTGACAGGACACCAGCGCCACAGGCGCCGCCGCAGCCGTTTGGCAGGAATGCATGGAAACTCAGGGCCACAACCAGCTGAAGCTCTGCATGCTGAGCACCCTCGCCCCGCGGTCAGCAACTCACGCGCCATGGAATACGTGGCCACACTCGAGCGCTGCCCAGGGCGTATCCTTGCAGCCAAAGCATATGCAGCAAGTGACGAGCCCCCGATATGTAGCCATGCCCCCTTTTATGAGCGTCCAGAGCTAGATTGGGGAATCTGCTGCTGGCTAAAGACCTCCAGCGTAGGCATGACCTTCACAGCAGCACGCAGCAAGGCTGCTGCGGCTGTGTGCGCTGGCGGAGCGCCGCACACACACCCCTGCGCGATCAGTGGTGCTATTCCTCTTGGTACTGCTGTTTGCAGCTGCTAATTAATAATGAAACATTTGACTTACACCACAGAACACCACGATGCGTCAGTAAGGTGCTGCCTTGCCGCAGTTTTCGAACACCTGCCCGGTGATCAACAATGACGCGAACGGCCAAGCACGGTAGATTCAGGAAAGCTTTACGGCACATGCTGGCATCCTACAACAACCGGCTTCCTGTTATGCCGGCACACCTTCAGGGCAGACGAGCAGCTGCTACTATGACTGTGTGGGCACGCGGGGGTGACGACAAAAGGTAAGACCAATGGTCAGCAACGGTTCCCCTGTACAGTATTCTCACCATAGTGCAGCTGCACCCAATGTATGCAGCAATAATCTATGGTGTATGGTAAGCAGCTGAATGTCCTGAGCATCACCCAACCCAGCCAGTGCACAACGATGTTTGAGAATGCACGTCCAATGACCGAGCCTTGCCTTGAATGGAGTTGAGTGGCATTGGTTCTAAGTTCTCCCACCCTGGATACTTGCATGCTCCGCACCTTCCTGCACGCATCTCCCCTGGCAAGGCCGCAGGCCCCAGTCATTTCAGGCATGCCAGGACGGGGATGCCAGGCCTTGCCTACACGCCGGTGGTGTGTGAATTGTATTAACACCACTTTGACTTTCCCGCCAAACTGGATGCGTACGTTTCGGGACTGTGGCCACACCTGACCTGCATCCACATGACATCCAAGAGTGACTGGCAGGACAAAACGACAGACGTGCCACTTGTCGCAGCAAGTCAAACCAGGAGCTACATCAGCATATCAAAAGGGCGTACGTGACCTCACAAGCACCACACCCGGCCTCCACCACTCCAGCCCCACCCCACGCTGCAGCCCCTGAACTGTCACCCATTGGCTCGCCAGGAACGCGTCACCCAATGTCACCCGCCGCCGCGATGTAACACTCCCCCCCCCATGGTGTCACCCCGTCGAATAAAAGAGGTCTTCACAGTGTCGGCTCATGCCCTCAAGGTGCTGTACTTACAACATGACAGCGGCATCCATCATAGTTGCAACCTGGGCGGCCTGTAGCATTCCTGAACGTGGCAGCGCCCCGCTTCACAGCCCCGCGCGCCGCTTGGCAAGGGCCACCCAGTCACCCTTCTTGGCGCGCCCCGCCGCCAGCGCCATGAATTCCTCGTCCTCCAAGCGGTGCTCCGTGAACCACGCCTTGATCTGCCCGATGCTCAAAGAGTCCACGCTGGCGGGCAGCGCCGCGCGCGCCGCGGCGAGGTCGCCCGGCAGCACCACCGGCGTGCCGCCCGCGGCGCCGCCCGTTGAGGTGGAGCCGGGGGTCGTGGGCAGCGCGCTGCGGCGCCCGCTGCGCGGCGGGGGCGTGGGCGTGCGGCTGCGGCCGCCGGCGGCCTCCACGCCCTCCATGGGCTCTGGCACGGCCGACTGCCGGCGCTGCCGCTGCCGCGGACGGCTGCCGCTGGTGGGCGTGGCCTGGCCTGCCGGCGCCACGCGCTGCTGCACGCCGCCGCCATCATCATCTGCGGCCTCCGCGCGCCGCGCTTGGCGGCACGCGCACCAGTGGTCGGTGGAGGCGCCGGAGCGCCGCCGTTGGCGGCCGCGTCCACAGTGGGCGTCCGGCCCTCGCTGCGGCCGGCCCTCGTCACGGGCGTGGTGAGCTGATCCGCTTGCCCCTGCCCCTGCCGCGCCTGCTGCAGCTGCAGCTGCTGCTGCGCCTCCCTGAGCTGCTCCTTGGTTGTGTCGTGCCTCTCCCTCTCCCGCAGCAGCTGGGCCTGCAGCTCACCCACCTCCTGGGGGGACAGGGGCGGTGCGCTGGGTGAGGGCGATGTACTACACAGCACGGGAACCAGTCCCGGCACCACGCCCAGCAAATGACGGGCATGCTGGTGGATCAGTTGAATGCAGGGGTTGGCCACGCCGACCGCAGGGTGTGACATTCGCCGCAGTTGAGGGCCGCGCGGCCGTCCAAAACAGGGCTCGCCAGCCCCTTGTCTTGGCCCTGCAGGGCTGCATCACCAGACCGCCCACCCGCAGCGTGCGGTTCGCCACGGCCCGCTCCTCGTCCTTCTCGCCGGCAGTCCTCGACACCGCCAGCCGCGCCTCGTCCGCAGCGCGCTGCGCGTCAGCCAGCTGGGACCTCAGCGCAGCGGCGTCGCGCCCCGCCGCCTCGGCCGCCCCCAGCTGCGACTGCAGCTGTGCCACGCGCGCCTCTGCGCCCTGCGCATCCACGCGCGCGCGGTCCGCCTCTGCACGCGCCGTCGCCACTTCTGCCTGCGCCGCCGCCAGCTGAGAGCGCAGCTGCACACTCTCTGCCTCTGCGCGCTGTGCACCGCCCAGCTCTGCCTTGAGCCGCGTCACCTCTGCGCGAGCTGCGGCCGCCTCGCCCTGCAGCTGGCGCTCCCTGGAGCCAGCGCCGCTCACCTGCGGCCCAGGGGTGGGTTTGCCGGACGTCAGTGACGACGTCATTGAGGAGGCCCGCGTGGATGACATGCAGCACGCGGGCACAAGCAGATTCATCGCAAGCGCCGGCTAAGCTGGCTCCGTCCTACTCCTCGAGTCTCCCCTGGGCCCCCCCCACCTGCGCTGCCAGCCGCGCCACCTCAGCCTGAGAGTCCGCCAGCGCGCTGGTCTTGGCGGCCAGCTGACCCTGGGCGCGCGCCAGGCCCTCCCGGGCCGCCACCAGGTCGCGCTGGACGCTGGCGGCGCGCGCCTCCGCCTCGCCCGCACGCCCGGCCTCGGCACGCAGCTACTTGTTGACAGCGGACCGGCCGTGGGTGGCGGGTGTGTCAGGGCGTTGACGCCAAGAGAGGCTCAACATCGAAGTGGCATACCATACTGTTGGCCGTCCTGAGTGAAAAGGCTGATCTTCCAGGCGCACTCCCGCCCGCCCCGAGGCGCACGCCCCATTCCCAGGCCGCACCTGCCCCACCCGTGCCTCTGCGTCCGCGGCCCTCTTCTGTGCCGCGTCCCTGTCCTGCAGGATGCGTCCCACCAGGTCCTTGATGCCCACAATGCAGGTGTTGACGAGGAACTCACTGGCGCGCCGGTACTTCCAGGGGCCCTGCACCGCCCTGTCATACTCCGCCAGGAACCTAGGGCGTGTGTGAGTGTGTATGTGGGGGGGTGAGGCGGGGCTGGGG
>NW_014012081.1:0-13295 GCF_000611645.1 Monoraphidium neglectum
CGCCCGCGCGGCGCCGCAGCCCGCCGGGGCGCGCGCCGCCGCCCGACAGGTGCTGCTGCTGCTGCTGCCGTCGCCGCGCGGACCCTCCGCCGCCATACCCACCGCCGCCATACCCCCCGCCGCCAAAGCCGCTGCTGCCAAAACCGCCGCCGCCTGCCAACATCTCTTCAAACGAGCTCCCAAGCCCGCCGCCGCCGCCGCTGCCGTCACCGTAGGGCCCGAGCATGTCCGGCCCTGCGGCTGCCAGCATTGCCGCCGCGCGCCGCTGCGCGGCCAGGCTCCGGCGCCCGCCCGGCGCACCGCCCACACCCGCAGACGCGCGCTTGAACTGCCAGATGCCAACGACCACCATCATCACCACCACAAACGGCTGCAGCCACTTCATCCAGTTGGTGGCGCTGCCCCCGCCGCCGCCAATGACAGCCCCGCCGCCGCCGCCGCCGCCGCGGGCCCCGCCGCTGCCGACGTCAAACAGTGCTACGCTGGTCGGGCCGAGCCCCACAAACGCCAGCTGCCCCGACACCGCGAGCAGCGGCGGCGCCGGGGGCCGCGGGCAGGCGCCAGCCCCGGCCACGCCCTCCCCAACAACCGCCAGCGCCTCTGCATCCCCTCGACCGCACTCCTCCACCTCGTTTGCCCCGCCGCCGCCGGCCCCGTCGCCCCGCGCCGGGGCCTCCTCCGCAAATCGCAGCAGGCCGCTCTGCCGCCAGACCTCCCCCCACAGCTGCGACGTCACGGGGACGAGCGCGCGCTGCAGCGGCGCCGCGGTGCTGAACGCCGCGACGCCGGCGGCGTGGGAGAGGAGCAGGCGGTCTTTGGTGGCGGCGAGCGACACGGGGCCGGGGGCGAGGCCGAGGGGGAGGCGCTGCGCGACCTGCGGGGGTGGCGGAAGGCGGAGGGGCAGGGGCCGTGCGTGTTGGCGCGCGCCGTCTGGGCCTGCGCGGGCAGGGGCCTGGGAGGCAGGAGCTGCACAGGCATGCCTGACACTGAATGGAAGCCACACAGCAGCGGCTGCGGCAGGCTGGGCAAGCTGCGGCTGCGAGATGGCTGAGCAGGAGGGATCGGCTGCGGGCGGCGGCGAGCGACAGAGATGGCGGGGGCGCAGCGAGCCGGGGCCGCGGCTCGCCAACCCCTGCCGTGGCCATCGCGCCGCACCTTGCAGGGGGCTGCCTTCTTCTCGGATGGCACAGTCAGCGCCACGAGGTCTCCACCTGCCGGGGATAGTGCAGGCAACCAAGCAGCGGCGCTCAGCCACGCCCAGGGGGCGGCTGGACGCAAAGCGGGCAGCAAGCGGTGGCGCCCCCAATCAACGCCCATCCAAGGAGCGCTTCAGAAACGCGGTCCACCGACTGGTGCGCGCGCAGATGCGGCGCCCTGCCTGATTCTGAATAATCAGCTCACCCTCCGTGTAGCCGTAGGCGCGGTATGTGCGGTGCGGGTCAAACACCGCCGCGACCAGGCCGCCCCCGGGCCCCTCCAGCCCCATGCACGGCCGCCGGCCGACGGAACGGCCGGGGCGCAGCCACACGACGGCGGCCTGGGTGCTCGTGAGGGCGACAGTCAGTAGGTGGCCTGGGGTTGAGGACGGCAGCAAGTGCGGGTGTTGCCATGAGTTTGGAGAGGAGGCTCGCAGCTCCCAAGATAAGCCTGCCGCGAGCACGGGGCAGGCAGCAGGACGCGCCAAGCGGCCGAGGCAGAACCAACAGCCAGGGTTGCGCGGCGCCGCTGCCAGATGCGGCAGCGGACGGCGGCGGCGTGGATGGCAGAAACCCCGGAAAAGCATGTGGGTTGCTGCTGTGGAGGAGCGGCTGCTCCGTCAGCTTGGTGCTGGCGAGAGCCACCCGCGGGTCAAAGGCAGGGCAGCGAATTTCGCTGCAAGGCCGCGAGGAGCGGTGGGGCTCACTCGAACGCATCGCGAGCGCCGCGCCACCGAGCGCGCGGTGGACGGAGGGGCCGGCTGAGTCGGCCGCGGTGGAGACCCAGCCAGCTGCGTCCGCGGCGACGGCTATGCGCAGTCCTGACACCCTGGCATGGCCATGGATGAGATGAGTTGGCGCAACGAGGGGCGTTGTTTGGTTGAGGTACCAGAGCAGGTGCGGTCGGCGATTGGGGGCAGATGTGATGGTGGAGGGCGACGTTGTGCGGCGAATCTGTAGCAAACGTGTGCCGCAAGCCGCAGAAGCAGACGCGAGTCCCTGCGGGCAGGTGCCGCGGCCGTCGCAGCCAATGCAATACCGCGGCGCGCCGCAGCGCACCGCGCGCAGGCGCGCCCGTGCCCGCAGTCCGTGTGGCGCAGGACGAGAGGCTGAACCCTCCCCTTACTTGATGCACTGCAGGGCGACGATGCCGTTGAGCCCAAGGTCCGCCGCCTCCTGCTGCTGCTGCGCCGCCAGCAGCAGCTGCTCCTCCGCCGCTGCGCCCACGCGGCCGCCGCCGCTCCCGCCCTTGCCGCCGTTTTTCGCGCCGGCCGCCGCCATCGCCGCTGCGACCGCGGCCGCGGCCGCCGCGCGGTCAGACAGTCGGTCCGCGGCCGTCGACAGCAGCAGCGGCTCCACCGAGTACACCGCGCCACCGCCGGAAGCCGCCGCGAAGCTGCCGGCGCCCCCGCCGGCGCCGCCGCGGGGGCCGGCGTGGTCATGCAGGACCTTCAGCAGCTCGACGGCGCCGTCCGCCCGCCCGGCCGCGATCACGGACCGGTTGCCCACGCCGGGCCCGCACGCGGCGAGCGCGGTGACGGCCGAGGGGGGCCCCGTGGTCGCGCGCTCATGCAGCAGTACGCCGTCCGGGGAGAAGAAGTAGAGGCGGCCCTCCGAGTCTCCGATGACTGTGAGCAGCGGCGCGCCGCGGCCGGGGTTTGGGGGCTCGGGCAGGCCGGCCGCCGCAGTGACGCGCGCGTCGGCGGAGACTGCAGCCAGCAGGGCGGCATGGTCGGCCCAGGCGCTGGGCCGCTGCGCGAGCGTGCGCTGCAGGTTGGCGCGGGGCGGCAGCAGCGGCGTCGCGGCGGCGGGGCCGGGGGCGCCTGCGGCGCGGGGACGCGGGGGTGCGTGAAGGGGGGGGGCGGTGGGGTGCATGCGGAGTGAAGCTTCTGTTCCGCCCTCAACTCTGGTGAAGGGCTGCTAACAAGGTGTGTGCGTTTGGGGTGGAGGGGGGGCAGCGCACAGCCTGTGCCTGCGTCATGGGACTATGCTTTTGCAACACACCGTTTGTCTCTAGCTCAGCGACTCGATTTTTGAGAGCCTTCAGCTGTTCCTGGAGCTCCTGCAACGTCGAAGCCTCCTCATCTGGCGGCGCTGCATGCGTCGAAGTGGCATGCAGCACCAGCAGCAGCACGAGCAGCATCGCTGCCAGCATACAGTGGGTGTGCATGGTCAATGCAGTGGTACGAGCAGTGGCGCATATGAATGCATATTATGAAGCGGTTCTATTCATGGACCAACACAGATGCTGCAACAATGACCAAGCCTAGATCGCCGCGGAAACCTAAGCTGTCGCAAGGGAACGAGCTCAACATGTGAAATACACGCAAGCTAACAACAGAATTGCTCTTGATCGCAGTTGAGCGGGCACCGCCATCCCAGCAGCACACAGCTCGCTCAGCACACGCAATGGTGGCTCAAGGTGATCCCGCAGACTTTGAATTATGTGCAAAGACTGCAGCGGTGTCCCCTCCAAGCCGTGCGCCTCCTTTCATCATGTATTTCCACCAAATCTGACAGCATCGTTCCACCTGCCAGGCAAGAGTATTGGTGACGAAGTGACTAGCCTGTGTTGACCGCCTCTGGCCTGGCAAGGGTTGCAGAGAAGCCCAGCGTTCATACAGATGAGTACAGCGCGAACACTAGGCAGCTGTCCACAGCCTGTATAGGATGTTACGTCAACTGTTGACATGCGGCATCCCGCACCTGAAGCGTGATTGATGAGTTTGACTGACTGCACGTGCGCCGACTGACCCTACAGCACCGGCTTCATTGAGCTGCGGCCGCCCAGGCCAAGCCGCGCAATTCGGTGCTGGAGGAGCGCGAGGAACCGCTTGGCGCAACTCAGAAATTACAGGCACCCACCATACCCCGCACTGCGCCTCGCGCGCCGTTTTACTCTGGGGCACAGCAGCTTAAAAGCAGGGAGGGCGAGGTGGGCACAGAGCGTGCTGTGAATGATACGACACGACCTGCAAGTTTTGCGGATAGTGTAGCGTGGGCAGTATCTGGTGGGCAGCTGGGGCCTGAGCAAGGCCCAGCTAGCCATAAGCCCATGCATTGTGTAAGTGAGCCAGCGGCAGTTGAGCCGGCGAGACTGGGGTGTCGGTCGGGCTGGGCAGATCTGATGTCCAGTGGGGTGGGCACCTGGACAAGCAATCAACGTCCCGTCTCGTTGTAGGCAACCGTGTTTGTAACACGCTGCCGTGACAAATAGCAGCAATTTTTGACCGGCACACCTGAGAACCTGCTGTGCAGGCGGCAGTCAAGGGCAACGCCGACAACCATCACGCCCCTTGGGACTACAGTACAGGCAGCTGGGCCGTTGAACAATCCTCCCAGAGGAAGGTCCTGATAGGGCCGTTGTCATCCATCACACCAGAAACATTCGGGAGGCCCTCTAGACGCCTGGAATGGTGTACTGGGCAGCACTTGGCTGCCTCAAAAGCTGATGCCCCAAGGCCTGCGGCACTGAGAGTGCAGTGGACATGCGCCCGCAGTCACTGCAAACCATGCTTTGTGGCGCGCGTGCTTGGTGACATGCACTCGTCAGGAGGAAGCCCTCGACTGCTCTACACCGGGCGGCGCCTTGAGCCTCAGTACCTCCAGCCATTGGGGCATCACTTGCGTGTAAGGGCCAACTAACTGGCAGGGACCACATGGAAACCTTGAGGATCAACCTGCGCTGGGAGCAGCTCCCTTCAGGACCCGCAGGTACCATGCCGTGTCTGCCCGGAAGCTGGCGGCGACTGCACTACACAGCAAGGCCACGGCTGCTGAGAGGAAGATGCCGCAGAGTACTTCTAGTGTAAAACATTCACATGGCATTCCGTCGTTCAACCGTTCATCGACGCAGCTGGACTTCTTTGACTCTGAGTCCGGGCCGCTTCGTTTCTTTCATTCCTGGCGTGCTCCTGAATCGACACAGCGGCGTGGACGTACACGCGGAGAACCACGGAAGCATCAGTCCACGGCATACCTCCGTCTGTGGGGTGCCAGCAGGTTGGCCCCAGCGCCACCCACCCACATTTGTAAACCACCGTACCGCACCCACCCCGGCGGGACGAGCGCCAACCACAGCACCAGGCCATGCCGCGAGAGCTCGTCAGCGCAGGCCCGAGGTCCGGCGGCCTTGCGCTTGAGGACTGGCTGAAGCTGTACTGGAGGCCCGGCAATTACAATTCAGGTACAGCTGGCCCTGCTCACACCGCAGCCTTTTTACAAGACAGCGATCCGTGCCACTACGCCCCTGTCCGCCAAGGGGCAATTCAGCGGCGTGGGAGCGGAGGTCTTGAGCCCGCCGCCTACGCAAACGACCCCGGCGCCTCTTCACTGCCTGACCGGCCCTCTCTCCCCCGCGTAACCCTGATGACCTCCTTTTGGCACGTCCGCCAACAGGCCGCTGCGCCGAGTTCCAGTTTTCCGGCCGCAAGCCCAACGGCGACCTGCTCTACAAGCTCGTGGCCATCACGGACGACTACAGGGGGCGCAAGGCAAGCATTTACCGCGCACCGCTGCAGAGAGGGCGGCTGTGCGCCTCCATCTGCCTGCTGGAGCCGCCGCATGAGGTCGATCTTGCGGCAGTGTGTGTGAAGCAGGACGACGACACGGTGTACTACGACGAGCAGAGGTGGGGGTGCTGCTGGGGTGGTGGAGGGCGGGTGGAGGTTGGAGGGGTACCGATATAGGCCATTTCAGGCTCAGGCTCAGGCTCAGGCTCAGGCTCAGGCTCAGGCTCAGGCTCAGGCTCAGGCCGCAAGGGCCAAGCGGATCAGCCACGACTGACATTTACAATCCTCGGGTTGGACTCGGGTCATGTGTGGGTTGGACTCACCAGGTTAATGCAAGCAGCAGCCACGTCTTTATCAATTCAACGCTCTGGTACGACCACTTTTGCGAGCCCGCCTTCCATGTACGGGTACTAACGTTTGGATGCACCACCTGCCTGCGCAGGCTGGGCGTTGGCGCTGGCTGGGACGTCACCCTCGACGCCGATTACGCCCGCATCCAAAACTGCGCCTTCGCCGCCGCCGGCCCCGGCATCGGCCGTTCCGAGGCGGTGGACAACCTCGATGTCGCGCTGAGCGTGCTGCGGGTGCACCAGACGTTCCTCCGCACCCAGCCCCAGCTGCAGCGGCTGACGCGCATCGTGCACGAGGCCCCGAAGATGCGGGACACGATGCAGGTGGGCGCGCGGCCCGGGGAGCTGGCGCTCGGCTGCAATGAATTGCTCGCCTGAGTGGTAGCTTCCTCTAACAGCAGACAGTTCAGAAGCCCACCGGGTGCTGTGCGTGTTGTGTGATGCTTTCTGAAATTCCATGCGACAGCCATTGGATGTGCCCCATAGGATGTCTCGTACTCAGCCGCTGCACAGCCAGACTTTTGCTGAGTGCTGTACCCAAATAATAATCATAACCAAACGCCTCCACGCACCCAAGAGCAACGGCGCACCCGAGGCTGCTGCAGCCCAGCCCCTCCGCTTGCCTGCCGGCAGCTCCCCTAACCCCTTGCAGAAGTACATCGCCTGCATCGCGTCGGCTGGGGCGCACGAGTTTGACGCTGCCCAGCTTGAGACAATGTTCAACACCGCGGTGGAGCGCAACATGAGGCACAGCGGGCGCGGCGCCATCGGCGACCCCCCGGGCGACGTCCGCGCGCTGTTTGGATTCCTGGTGTGCGGGCAAGCTTGGGCGGCATGGGCCATCCTGGGGTCGCCTTGCGGCGGGGCAGTGCCGCCTGGGAGTGGTCGCGTACTAAGCAGTATGTTGCCCAAATGTTTCTCGCGCATATCAGAATGATCGCCAAGCCCCGCAAACACTGCCATTCGACCCTGCCTCCAGCCATGAACGCCTCGCACTGCGCCCCCGGCCCGTGCGTGGCCTGCTGCTCCGCAGGTGATGATGCCACTTGTAAAGCGCCACTACACCCCAGAGTGCGACCCCTGGACGCTGGCTCCCACCATATACGACGCATTCCTGTCCACAATTAACGCCCTGCCCATGGATGACTACCACAAGTGTGTGGTGCAAATGGGCAAAGTCTTCGGCAGCGTCGCGCGCCGCGGCGCTGGCCGCGCGCTGCGCACGCTGAGGACGGAGCGGCGTGCCACGCGTCACTCGGCGTCGTACAGCGACCGCGTGGGTTGGCTGCAGGCCGGAGAGGGGGTGCGCTGCAGGAGGGTCGCCAGCGGCGATAACGGCGACGACGGGGACGAGGCGGTGCGGGTGATTGGCGAAAGTTTGGAGCGCTGGAGCAGCGTCAGCTTCTCGGCAGCCGCGCTCGAGGGCGGCGGCGCGCTGACGCTGCGGTTCGCGCCGACGCACCCGGCCGAGGGCCGCGCCAAGCTCTCGCTCGGCCGCGGCGGGCGCGTCTGGCTGGACACTTACGCAGCGGCGCCGGTGGTGGTTTCCAGGGGCGGCGGCGGCGGCGGCGACGGCGGGGACGGCGGGTCGCTGGTGGTGTCGTGTGCCGGGCACGACACCTGGCACCTGCCGCTGCGCGACGCCGCGCGCGCGCCGCTGGTGCTGGCCTTCCGCCACGCTATCATGGAGGTCACCCTGCAGGCGGCCGGCGGCGCGGCCGCCGCGGCCTCGCGGGCGGCGCTGCGGGCGGCGCGGGCGTACAACAGTGAACCGAGTGACGTGTGCATCATTTGTCTGGATGATCTGGTCGGCGGGGAGAGCAGGGCGGTGCTGCGCTGCCGCCACCAGTTCCATGCGGACTGCATTGCGGAGTGGCGGCGGCGAAGCGGCGCGTGCCCGCTGTGCAACCAGTCGTGCGGGTGAGCGCAGTGGCGTGCTGTTGGGTTCTGGTGTTGTTTTGCCTGCTATGGCTGGCGTGGTCTTTTAGGTGAGGAGGAGGGTCTGTACAACAATCACTTCAACGAAATCAACAATGAACATCAACACCCAACCACACAGACGGTTTCACACACACAACCTTGCCCCAGTGCTCAACAACGATGCACTCGTCCCAAGTTTTCAAACTCATTACCTGACATTCCTTGCTTATACGTTCAGGACATGCCTTTCCCTTGGGCCTACCTGCAGTTGCAACACTCTTTGTAGTTTGTGCTGCCAATGAGCAGGTCCTGTCTTAAGCATGCAAAGGAGCGGACGAGGCTGCCACCACCGTATAACAGCCAATTGCAAGGTTACAGCCCCCAGGATGCGAGCGAGGCGGCCGCCGCCAGCTTGGAGGTGGTGAGCTGTGTCAGCACAGCTACCGGGCGGGCTTGAAGGTGGCTGCGGCAGCTGCCGTGAATGGGCAGCGACCTGGTCCAACGGCGCTGAGATAGTGCCCTGGCCGGGCAAGGGGCGATAGTTGCGGCAAATTTGCAGTGGCACAAATCAAGCAAGCCAGGATTGAAGAAAGGCAGCGCAGGGCACGACGCCAATCAAGGTGTGCGCATCATCTCTTGACATTAACGTCATATTTGAACCAGGGGATGACCACAGCCAACAGATCGTCGCTGCTGGCTTGCCGCTGCGACTGCATGTTCTACAGGTTCAGGCGCCTGGCTTTCTTCCGGGCCCGCCCAGTGCCGCCGGCGCCCGCGCCCGTGCCGCGGCCGGCCCCGTCGCCCGCTGCAGCACCGCCGCCGCCGCCGTCCTCCAATTCCTCCTCCACCTCCCGCCCCTCCACCTCCCGTTCCTCGTACCGCGCGCCCGCCCCGCTGCCCGCGGCCCGGGGGCGCCCCTTCGCCCGCGCGCCGCCGCCCCTGCCCACGCCACCGCCGCCTGCCCCCGCCGCCGCCGCCGCCCTGGCCGCCGCGGCGGAGGCCTCAAGCTCACCGCAGAGGCGCTGCTGCTGATCCGAGTAGTCATGGCGCTGCGTCTCAAATGTGATGGTCTGGGGCACGGCTGTCCGGGCGGGGGTCAAAGTGTAGTCAAACTGTGGGCGGTGGCAAGTGTGTGGGACGACGGTCATGAGGGTCATCAAATGGATGAAGCAGGCAGCCGCCAGTCCAAAGCCATGG
This sequence comes from Monoraphidium neglectum, assembly GCF_000611645.1. Taxonomy (NCBI): domain Eukaryota; kingdom Viridiplantae; phylum Chlorophyta; class Chlorophyceae; order Sphaeropleales; family Selenastraceae; genus Monoraphidium; species Monoraphidium neglectum. The sequence continues at coordinate 9,175 of NW_014012081.1, forward strand.
CCGAATCATGCGGTCTTGTGGCAGCACTTCCTGTGTTGGTGGGCGTGTATTATGTGGTGCGGCTGCTGCATCCGCATGCCCGTGCCCAAGGCCGTGGCCCCCCTTCAGGCAGGGTCCCAGCCACCACCCCGCACCTCCACGACCCGCTTGTCCTCGTCAGCAGCATCCACCAGCAGCAGCCGCACCCTCGCCACGACAACGCCGCGGCCCTCCCCCCCTCCCACCCACCGCCGCACGGTGAGCGGTGCGCCTCCCTCCAGCCGCGCGGGCCGCAGGCCGGGCGTGCCCGGGAACGCCACCTCAGCAGCCCGCACCATCGGCAGCGGGCATTCGGCGCCGTGCACGCTCGACAAAGTGAGGGTGAAGCCCCAGCCATTGCTGTGCCCGTCCTGCTGCTGCTGCTTTCCCTGCTGCTGCTCTTCCTGCTGCTGCTGCTCCTGCAGCTGCTTTTCCTGCAGCTGCTTTTCCTGCTGGTGCTCCTGCTGCGGCTTCTGCTGCTGGTCCAGATCCTGCTGCTGCTGCTGCTGCTGCGCGTCCTCCTCCTCGCCGCCCGCCTCCTCAAACGCCCGCCTGTCCTTCCAGGCCCTGTGGCCCACCACCACGGCGTCTGAGCGCGTGTACCGAGGCACACCCAGCCCCAGCCGCCGCAGCAGCAGCGCCATCACGCCGTCCACCCTGGCGTGCACCACCAGCGTGGCACGGCGGTCCTTCGGGGTCGCCTGCGGGCAGCGGTGACAGGGCGATGCATTCTTTGATTCAATGCAGGGAGGAAGTGAGCTCAGTGTGGGCAGTCGAAGAGGCAGTGTGTGAGGTCTGGGCGCCGTGCAACATCAGCGGTGCGACGTGCGCGCCCGGTTTGTTGTTGATCGTGCCTGACCGAGTCGGGTTGAGGCCCCGAACGAGAAGCTGCGCGCACCTGCAGGTTGATGATGGCCAGCTGGCCGCCTGTCTTGAGGGTGCGCAGGGGCAGGTTGGCTGCGGGCACGATCTGCAGGCTGGTGCCCAGGCAGATGGACAGGTCCTGGTGGGTTGAACATCGCAAGCGAGGGGGGTGGGGCCAGGGTGACTGTGAGGCGTCGGAGCGATGGAGAGGGCGGCCGTGCTGCATCCATTTTTTATTTCTCATGCCCATCGGGCTGCGCTGAGCCAGGTGCCGCTCACAAGCCCCCGCTGCGCTTACCAGCCCCCGCTGGCACGGCACGCCTGTGCCGCGATCTGCTGCCAGCGCAGCCGGCATCCGGCCGTTGCGCGCAAGCCGCGGCGCCTCGGGCGCGGGTGCGGCGGCCCCCTCACCGCCTCGTCAGCGCGCCGCTCCGTCTCATCGAGCTCGTCATCCGGCAAGGCGTCCTCCCTGGCCGTCCACAGATTTGGGCGGTGCACGTTGGCCGGGCGTCTTTCAACGGGGCGCCACAAGTACGGGCCAGCCGTGGTGGCAGGGGCGCCTTGCGCTGCAGCAAAACCCTGGCGCACCCGAGGACCCCCCGCCGTGGCAAGCGGGCGGCGGCAGGAGCGCTGGGAGGGCGTGCTGGCGATCTTTGCGTCCCCTGTCCCCGCCGCGTCGACAGCCTCGTGAGCCGGCTGACCTTGCAGTAGTGCAACCTCTAACGCAAACAACCAGCCCCCTGCACCTTCCTTCTGCCTCCTGGATCCCCTGCTGGCCTCACCCTTACAGGCATCCCCCCACCCCCACGTCCACCCCCTCCCCGCCACCCTCACCAGTCCAAGATGTGGTCATGAAGCTTCCCCCTGCAGCCCGGCCGTGTGCAGCCGCGCCCCGACGGCTTGAACCCCACCTGATCACACAACGGTGGGAGCGGGCTGAAAAGCTAGGCGGGGGGCCCAGGGTCACGCTCGCCAGCAATGTGGCTATTGCTCGCAGCGCGTCTCCTCCCGGAATATGCAGACAGCCCCCCCACAGCCTGATGCGGTTACCAGCTGTCCACCGACACAAGCTCTTTTGTCCTCCAAGGCATTGCTCCCCTGCAATCTCACCCCGCCGACAACAAGTCAAGCTTGCTGTCCACCCGCAATCAACGCCGACCCCCCAACTGCCTCTCAACCGCTGCAAACCGCCGCCAACCGCCGTCAACCGCCGTCAACCGCCGCACCGTGTCCATCTCGAAGTCTCGGACGTACTCGGCCCCGCAGCGCCGGCAGCGCTCCGCGAAGCAGTTTCCGTGCAGCTCCGCGAGCTGGGCGCGGGGCACCCCGCTGCGCAGGTGCAGGCCGCTGTAGTCGTTGCAGGGGAAGGGGGGTGGAGGGAGGGCGGAGAAGGAGGTGAGGACCTGCCATAAGGCAAGAACTGCGCGAGCTGCAATAGTGATGAATATTTGCAAAGACGAGCGGCCCTGCTTCGTGAGGCCCGCCAGGCTCGGCAGGGGGAAAGTGAGGCTGCGGCAGGCGCCGCGGGGCCGCCCAGCACGCGCAGGGGTCTCACTCCACGTTTTGGGAGCATATGTAAGTCAGCTTGCCGGCCTGCATGAGGGCCACCAGGGCCTGGCGCAGGGCAAAGGGTTGTGGACCGCGGCGGGGTGAGGATCACGTGCCAGCGGCTCTCCTCCGCCGGCGGTGCAACCCACCTCCAAGGCGACGTGATTCACAAGAAGGCCAATGCATGGGCGAAACAGCCGACCTAAACACTGCTCCAAGCGCATTGCTGCTGCAAATTGGCTGGATGCACCAGTGCGTGGGACGCATCGGCGTCATCCGAGCCCGCGCACCATGTGCGTGAGGCTGGGCTTGGCGTAAACGAAGCTGGTCTGCAGCCGCGGCGGCGGCTTGCCCGCGCGCTGCAGCGTCCACACGCCGCCGGGGCCTCTGAAGTCGGGTATGCCGCAGGCCGTGGATATGCCGGCGCCCGTGAACGCGACCACGCGCTCTGCGCACCGCACCTGCGCCGCGCAGTGGAGTGGGGGTCGTTGCGCAGCCGCCTGACGCTGTCCGTGCGGGCGCCGGCCGCGTGCCAGTGCTAGCATTGCTGTGGCTGGGGGGCCGGGCGCCCGGCAGCCATGCGGGGAGCTGCATGGGCGTGCCGCTGTCGCGCGCCCCAGGCGCCGCAGGCGTGCGTTCGGGCGCACCATCTCCGCCAGCCGCTCGACCTCATCGGCCACGCGCGCTGCGTCATCAAAAAGCTCGGGCGCCCCCAGCCTGCCTCCCAGGTCCTCCCGGAAGGACAGGCGGTCCGCGTAGCCCAACGACATCAATGGGGTGTGGTGCCGCGACAGGCAAGAGGGGGCACAGGGCCAGGGGCGCTGCTGCTCGCTGTTGTTGCTGCCTGGCGGCACAAAGCTGTGCGGCTGTGCCGCTTTCAATGAGCCTGCGACGCGGCCATGCGGTAGGCAAGCGGCAAGCCTGGACTGCGAGTTTCAGTCACCATGTATCAGCTACAGAACATACTAGCTCGTCGTGGCGGCTGCCATATGTATATTCACAACTGCTCACAGAAGTTGCAATTCAAAGGTGAGCTGAGGATAGCGGGAGAGTCTTAAGGGCATATATCAGCTTTAAAGCTTGACAATGAACACGCTGTTGCACTGGCAGCAAGCGACCAGAGCAGGTCACCAGATCACATCTCGTAGTAACCCGGCTTGCCGGCCTTGAGCTCAGCACCACTGTCGCTTCCTGTTGATTGTGATCGGTGGTTTATGCGTATTTGACCGTCCAGGAGATCGGGATCACGGCCTTTGCACAAGCTCGCCGCTGCGATGAGCAGGCGGGCTCTGGCAGGCCTTACAAGGCAGCTATGGCGGACCTCGCCGCTTCTTGGTTGCCTTAGCACAGCCGACGCTTCTCTCAGGTGGGGCCAGGGCTTTGCGTTCTGGACTGGCAGCGTCTCGCGATTACCTGCTTCTAAGCGCGTTCATACCTGCAGGGTATCCAACTCAGTATGGAGGGCGTTCGCTTCGCTGCCGCCGCACATCGTGAGTTGCCCTGCGCAGGGCTCCAGCGCTGCCGATGCGCCGCCCCCGCTCCTTGCGTACTCCAGCGTCACGCGCCGCGCCACGCCCATTCGTGCGGCATGTAATCACTCTCCGCGCAGGCAACAGCGGCTTCGCGCGCCACTCATGAGACACAGCCGCTCGGGACATACGCCGCCCTGCCCAGGGTCCCCCCACCCACCC
>NW_014012080.1:0-13291 GCF_000611645.1 Monoraphidium neglectum
GACTTCAATCTGTCGCGCGTGGTGGCGGACGACGTCCAGCTCGCCAACAGCGGCAACCCCAACAGCCCGGTGCGCTGCTGTACATGGGTCTTTTGGGGGGCGCGAAGGCGCCGCGCGCTTCGACGGAGGGCGCGGGCGAGCCGGGAAGAAACTGCGCGGCGCGCGGGCCAGCGCCGCGGGCGAGCGCGTGTTGCGTCCGCCGGCCGGTGCGTGCCTGCCAACCACCATAATGCTGCTGTCTGATGTCATACACGGCGGGCGTGCTGTGCCGCGTGTGTGCAAACAAACATGGCCCCGCTCGTCACCCCTCCCATCATATCCCACCAGGGCTGGGCCAGCCCCGAGATGCTGGCGGGCCAGGCCTATGGTGAGAGCAGGAGCCATGATGTCATCATGACAGCGCGACCAGGCCAGCCCATTTTGCCCAGCCTTTGGGGCTTGAGGCCGCCGCTGGCCCCCTGGCTGACGGCGGCAGGAGCGCTTGTTCGGGTTATGGCCCGCTGCGGGCGGGCCGCTGCCTATGCTTGCGAGGACTGCATTCAACCCTGTTGTTTCTGCGCCGGCCCGCAGCCATAACCTGCATTCATCTTTGCTCCTGGACCCGACCCCCTCGTTCCCTGCCCCCCAACCTTACCCCCTGCGCCGCAGGCAAGGAGGCCGGTGCGTATCAGAAACGTCTCGCCCGGCCGCCGCCGCCGCCGCCGCCGCCCTCCCCTGCGCTTCGCGCTCGCGTGCGCGCGTGTGGCTGCTGACTTTGAAATTCATGGCGCTTCGGCGCCTGTTGTGCGTGAGCGCGGACACTACGACCTCGAAACCCTGGAACATGTCAACCTCCGACACACCACTCCCACCGCCCTGCCCCCCTCGACCGCAGACGTCTTCTCATTTGGGGTGGTGCTGTGGGAGCTCATCACACTCAAGCAGCCGTGGAGGTGGGCGCCTCCAGGACAGCACACACACGCGCGCAAACCCACGCACACAAACGTTCCCACCCAAACACACCAAACAACACACACACACACACAAACACAACAACACGCGCACACACACACACACACACACACACACACACACACGCATGCATGCCCACATGCACACACACACACACACATACACACACCCAAAACCAAGACCCAAGTGTACCGTAGAACCGTCCTCCCCAGGGGCACCGACAACCTCACCCTCCCCCACCCTCAACCTCTCCTGCACCCACCCCTCTCCACCTGCCCCCCTCCAACAAAACCATGATCCCAGGAACGAGGCCGAGGGCGGCAGCGTGGTGCCCCTGTACCTCATAATCAACGAGGTCACCGCCGGCAACCGCCTCGACATGCCCGCCGCCGAGGACGTCGCGCCGCCGCTGCCAGAGGTCGCCGCCGTCATCTCCCTGGCCCGCGAGTGCTGGGACCAGGCGCCCGCGCGGCGGCCGACGATGGCCGACGTCGCGGGGCGGCTGAGGGGCATCATCGGCGGCATCAAGGGGCGCCGGCGCGAGGCGCAGCAGCGCGCGGCGGCGGCGCGGCTGGGGTCGGCGTCGTCGGGCGCGAGCACGGCGGCGAGCGCGGCCACGAGCAGCGGCGGCCTCGGCGGGGGCGACGGGTGAGGCGTCTGCTGCCCGCGCCGCGCAGCTTCCGCGCGCGGCGGCGCCGCCCTCCCGTTACCCCGCTTCGGGCAGCCTCTTCAAGTCCCCACGGGCGCGGCGCCGCCCCTCGCGCCCGTGGCCGGCCGGGGCCCCGCCGGTGCGCGCCGCGGCTCAAGAGCCCCTTGTGATGCATTCTTCCCCCGCACACACACACCGTTCGCCGCGCCTCTGGCCCGGCTGATCCCACTATACACGAAAAGAGGATTGCAATTTCAGGGACGCTTGTAGATACTGCCGTTTGGAATAAGTTGTCGTCGCGCACCGCGACGCCAGGGCACACACCCCGATAGCCCTTGTGGCACGTATCACCTCCCAGCCGCCGCCAGCCGGAGGCCGACCCCGGCCCTGCGTCGCTGCACGCTGCAAGCCAGTGCGAATGGAGGCCGCGCACACTCTCGGGCACCGGTTTGCGCACACGCTCCTGGCGCCCCGATTTTTGAGCACAGGACACATATTGTTCCGTCGCATCCTCATGTTCTTGTACTGTCAACTGTTCCTGATTTGCAGCTCTTTCCTGGTAGATTCCTGCTCCGAGGCAAGCTTGTGGCATTGCCATCCCTTACAGGCATAGCTGGCCCTGTGCCGCTGCTGTTGCTGCCGCCAATACCATCCCCGGCGGCCGCTGCTGCTCTCGTCCGGCTGCGCTGCATGCCGCACCCAGGCGCGCCCCCTTGCGCTCGCAGATCGCCATGACAGAGAGCAGCGAGCGCCTGTCGCATTCCGACATGTAACAAATGGAATACGAGCGGTCGGTGATTCCTTGACATACAGTGTAAGTGGCCCATGGGCCCATGGGATGCTACTGCACCCGCACCCCTGTGTGCGCCCATGCGTGCTCATGAGAGGTCAACCCACTGGCTCGTGACTCATCATTCACTGCCCTAGGGGGCTGAGCACAGTGTAAACTCGAGGGTTACGGGCATGCGGCGTGATAAAGCGTTAACATGAGGGCTGTCGTGCAGGCTCTGCCGATGGTGTGACCTTCCACCCCATGCGGAGCGCCCAATGGCCAGCTCCCTTTCCTCCGGGCGCAAGTGCCGCCCACCTGCCCGAACTCTGTGCTGCATCGATTGCAGCACCTACATGAGGCGTACGGAGTGCGTAAGAGCATCATTATCCATTTACATTGAGCCGAGTATCCCGTGAGCTGGGCGGGTTTGAACGCGCGACTCTCGCTGAATACGCACCTGGTACGCACGACGTCCTTGACGCGGTACCAGTCGCTGGCTGTCGCTTTGCAGAGGTCGTGACAAGCATAGTATTCACCGTGATTGGCCGTCGTATACTTGCCGAGTTGGTGAGCATCGCTTTCCCGCGGGTGGGTTGCGATCGGGGCCGTTGATTTAGCTGCAAGCACGCTGTGTCACCCGCTATCTTTAGCCCTCTCAACGCGACCGACGGACGCGTGTCACGCCACGGGTGAGCTGCCAACAGATCAGCCATCAGTGAGCGACCTCCACACGCGCTTATTTCTCGGTTTCGCGCACGCAGATTGCATAATAGTAATTATGAGGACCTCCGTTGCGGGAGCCCTGCTCCTGCTGGCCTTGGCAGCAGGGGCGCGCGCCCAGAACACGACGGCGGACGCGCCTTCATCCGCATCCCAGTGCGCATATGACGGCTCCGCCCAAAAATGCGACGTCTCCCCGGCCTTCATCATCTCAAACGTGACGGTGAGCGGGCGCCGGCGGCGCTCGCCCGGCCCTGTCGGCACCGACTCACCGCAACCGGGCCGCGCCCCGCGGCCTAGTTTCCGAGGCGGCCCGCGCTGCAGCTGCATCGCTCGCGGGCAGCCGGATGGAACGCACGGCCGGCCTTGGCTCGCCCCCAGCAGCCCACAATCCTCCCCCGTCCCCCTCAAACCGCCGCACACCTCCCCGTCCCGCGGCCTCACAACTGCCCGCCGCGCTCCCAGGCCCCTGCCCCGGGCCAGAACCTGTCGCTGTCGCTGCTGCGCTCGCTGGCGGCCGACGCGCTGTGCAGCCTCATGGCCAGCGACGCAGATTGCGGCGCCCAGACCAATGCTAACTGCTCCTGGAACCCCGATTCGGTGGGTGCGACCTAGGCAGGGAAGCCGGGAGGACAGAGCCTCTCGGCGGACGCACACAACGCGCGGACGCACACAACGCGCGCATGCGCTGCCAGCCTGGCGCCTGGACGGCTTTGCAGCCGCTGCAGATGGTCCCGCCTGGGCTGCCAGCCCCGATGCTTCAGCTAACGCATGAGACTTTGCATGAGGCGCTCCGCCACCGCTTCCCACTTGGCACTGCAGTGAGCCGCTCCTTTCTTCGTGCTCTCATCAGTTTGCTGGCCCCACATCCAACTCCTCTGCTCCCTCAGAGCCCGAGCTGCAGGCTGGCAACTGGCACGCTGCTCGGCGCCGCCCAGGCCGCCGCCGCCTGCCCGGGGTCTCTCGCCGCCCAGCAGCTGCCGTGTACGCCGGTGCGCTGGGACGGCGCCGGCCGCCGGGCCCCCAGGCCGCTGCTGAGGTGGCAGGGCGACCCGCAAGAATGGCCCCTCGGGGCATCAGTGCACACGACAGTCACCACAGTCTTGCATCCCCGCCTGGCCAACCGCCCCCGGCGCGCCACCACCTGACCCGCACCGCAAACTCCCGACCACGCTTACGCATCCACCTCCCCGCGTTGGCGCCGCCGCTCTCTGACCCGCGCCACACGTTTCGCGGCCGCCCCCCTTTGCAGGCCACCGACAACGACACCTGCGCCAACGCCGGCAATTGTACCTGGGTCGCGGCGCCCTCGGCCGCCGCGCCGTCCGCGTACTCAGACACCAACAGCACCGCAAACGCGACAGACACAGGGCTGGCCGCAGCCGCCGGCGGCCCCTCCACCGCCGCCACCCAGCTCTCACCCGCCGACGGCACCTCGTCGGGCGGCGCGGCGACAGGTGACGCCACGCAGCAGGCGCCCTCAAGTGACACCTCCCAGCAGGCGCCGACGAGTGACGCCACACAGCAGGCGCCCACGAGTGACACCACGCAGCAGGCGCCCGCGGGTGACGCCACCCAGCAGGCGCCCACGAGTGACACCTCCCAGCAGGCACCGGCGGGGTACGGTTTCCCCACGACCGATGTGGGCGGCGCGGGCGCCGACACCGGCGCGGCGCAGCCCGCGTCCGCGGGTCCCGCTGCGGGCGGCGGCGCCACGGCGCCCGTTTACGACACGACCCAGCAGGCGCCCGCGTCCGGCACCGCCCAGGCCGCCCCTTCGTCCGGCACCGCCCAGCAGGCCCCTGCGTCCGGCACTGCCCAGCCGGCATCCACGCCCGCGGCCGACCCCGGTGCGGCGCAGCCCGCGGCCAGCCCCCTGCGGCTGAGGCGGCTCCTGCAGGACCCGTCCGCCGCCTCCCCCGCCCCCGCCGACGCGTCCGCGTCCGCCGCGCCCGGCGACGCGTCGACCACGCTCACCGACGCGGGAGCGCAGGGCGACACGCCCGCGGCCCCCGGGGACGGAACAGACTCGACCGGCGACGGCTCTTCGGATTCCGGCGACGTCTCCTCATCCGGGACCGACCCCACGCTTGTTGACACGTCCGCCGCCGCGCCCTCCGACTCCTCCGCCGCCACGCCGTCCGACGGCTCGTCCGGCGCCGCGGGCAGCGGCGGCGGCGGGTTCCTGCCGGCGGCGCCCGCAAGCTCAGGCTCGGGGTACCTGCCGACGGCGTCGGTGGGGGTGTGCCTGGCCGCTGACCTGGCGGCCCTCGACACCACGCAGGTGCGGCGGCACGCGGCACTGGGTTGTGGCGAGCGACGCTTCGTGCGGCGGCGCGGCTGCAGCCGCCGACCTCCGCGGGGGGCTGCCGCCGCGCGAACTGGCCGACGGGCGGCCGGCGCCACACGTCCCCGCCAGCGAGCTCGGGGGCGTCGGTCGGCCGCGGGCTGATTACCATCCATCATCCACGCCGGGAGCCCGCAACGGCGGGGAGCCGACGCACTCTTTGCCGACGAAAACATGCGCAACCATGCCGTGTGCAACAGTCTGCACCTGCACCCGCGCACCCTGCCACCCCCTGTCACCCCCTGTCACCCCGCAGCGCTCTGACCTGCTGGACAAGTACCAGCGATACGACCAAGAGGTCTGGGGCAACTGCACTAACGCTTTCGAGGTGGGTCGTGTGTGTGTGGGTGCTCTCGTGTGTGTGTGTGTGTGTGTGTGTGTGTGTGTGTGTGTGTGTATGTGTGTTCAACCGTGTCTGTGAGGGATTGTTGGCTAAAATGCATGCTGTTGTTTGCTTGAGCAGGCGAACTGGCTCACAGCATGCAGTACCGGCATGCGGTGATGGTCATGATCCTTTGCAGTGCAGTCCTCAGCGAAGCCACAAGATCTCAACGGCTTCGCTCACCTGTCACTCCCCTGTGTGCCTCACCGCCCCCCGCCCCCGCCCCCACCACAACACCCGCAGGTCCTGCCCTCCATCGCGCCCCCCGCGCCGTACGCCGCGCTGCTCAGCGCCCTCGGCGGCGACAGCACTGGATCCGCCGCTCAGGTGCGGCCGCGCAGGCGCTGCGAGCCCGGTGGTTTGGAGGGAAAATTTCCAGAGCAGGGGGTGGCTGTCTGACATTCGCCGCCTGCGCAACCGTCTCGCTGCCGCCACAGGCGGTCCCGCCGCTGCCAGGTCCGCTTGTGTCTGCTCAAAGCCATGCAGGCCCCTGGATGCCCTCCCAGCCACACCAGCTTCAACCCTTACTCACCTCTCATCGCCGGGCCGTCGCCCCTCGTCTCATCGTCTGCCACAGGAGTGCCAGAACAACGTGGCAATCGGCGACTGCCTCAACGCCGGCCAGTCCATCACCCTCAGCCCCGCCAACCTCGTCGCCATCATCAACGGCGATTACTCCAGCTTGGGTGCCGCACCCGGGACCAGCACCGCCGACAACACCACTGGGCCAAACATCCTCGGCCCCAGCTCCACCGGCAGCGCGCAGTCGGCGGCCGGCGGCCGCGCCGGCGCCGCCGCGTCGGCCGTGGTGCTCGCCGCCGCGCTCGCGGCGCTGCTGCTGTGAGCGCCGGCGGGCGGTTGTTGCCCCGCCGGCCCCCTGCATCTCTCAGATGACATCACGCGCGGCCGCTCAGGCGCCAGCGGCCCAGTGGACTTGTCGAGGCGTTGCTGCGCTGTGTACCACCCGCAACAGCGCGGTTGGGCAAGCCGTGAACCGCAATTTCTCCGCTTTGCCCGCCGTTGCCAATCAGAATTGACCTGCGTGCCGGTGTCTCGCAGCCTTTCGGCTGTGGCCGGCGGGGCGTTGTCGCCTGCAGACACTAGCGCACTAAAAAGCAGCACAGCAATGTAGGACCTTGCGACGCCGCCGCCGCGACGGCGTTGTTGTGCGCGCGTGAGTGTGATACCGGGCAGGGTGCCCAGCCCTGACCGGCCTTGATTCTGTACGCGCGTGTCCTCCTTCGGTGCCTTGGGCTGCCCCGGGAGCTTGCAGGCGAGTGATTTCGTGCGCGCCATGGGTTACACACATGGCCGTTTGCAGGGTGGCGGCTGCTCGAGAAAGCGACAACGTATACAGTACCCGTCCTACGGCACGCACAGCACTCAGCGTGCTGCCCGCCCCTTTGATTTGAGGTGCGTAGCTTGACTGTTGAAGCGGCTGAGCGCGTCCCGTGCGGAGGTTTGGGGCTAAGTGTGTGCAGGCAGGGTCTTTTTGGCGCTGCCAATCGTTGCGTGACGTCGTGTGTTGTCTCTAATAACCATGTAAATGGCATTTTAGCTGTCCGATCGGCGGGCGCAGCGGGTCGGGAGCGCTGAAGCAGCTGCTGCTGTACGCTGCCCGAGGCACGTGACTGACGTTACCCTTGGACATCTGTCAGGGAGGGTGCACGCGGCACCAGTGGGCCCCATGCCTAGTGTCTGTCTACGTTGCTGGTGCATCAGGGCAGCTGTTGACTTTGTACGGCACGCATGACCACAAGCTCGCTTCTGCAGGAGTCTGTTTTTGCCTTATAGCTAGGATACACAGGTGGTCGGCTCATGTACTAGAGAGACGTGAACAGCATCCCTTAATCACTCAGCTGCATCAGGCCAGAAGTGAGAGCTTGACTGGAGATTGAGGGCGCAGCTGACCACGCGCGGCTTGGGTGCAACCGCTCAAGCGGTGGCTTTGGAATCGAGGGCCGCTGGAGGGCCCGGTGCAGGTGCTGGCCTCGCCAGTTGGGGCGCACGCGCCCCTTGCAGAGCGCTGCGAGGGACCAAGTTCAATGATACGCATCGGGACGCCTGGCGTGGCCGGCCCCGCGGGCACAGGAGGGGGGCGCTGGAAGGCAGGTGTGGTGCATGGGACGCGCGGCCGCTCCCAGGACGTTGGCAGGCCGCTGGATTGCAGGCGCAGCGGTGCTTCCCGGGGGAGCCGATCTCGCTTGGTCTTCGGGTGCGAATGGGCGCATTGAAAGTGTTTGGATTGCTGGCTGATGGACTGCTTAGGATTGAAAACTGGCGGGCTGGGGTGATGGGGCGAGTGCCAGGCCTGCCTCTGCACAGGCTTCATCCCGAATCCCGGCGCTCAAGGCAGGAAATGCAGTGTACTCGACATCAACGCAGCTGCCACTCTGAGGGTGGGCGGTGGTGATCGCCCCATGGTGATGACGCGCACATGTCAGCGCAGATGCGCACCACTTGTTGCCTGCGATGTTTTGTGTGCCCACTCATGGGGGTCGGCACGCGGTCGGCCAACGCATCGCAATCGCATGGGATGGACGTAGCGGCCTGGGCCCATGACACGGACATGAGAGGGGGGAAGACACGCAGCGGCATCCGTCGCAAAGCATGTGGTTGCATGGAACTTGCCGCAGTGGAGTGACACAACCCATCAACCCCCTCCGGTCCAAAGCTCGGTCGCATAAGATCGCGCCCAGCACGAAAGTGACAGGGCGTGGGAGCCCAGCCGAAGCTGGGCGGCGGCGGCCGCGAGGCACCTCAAGTTGGTGCGCGTGCGACCTGTGGATACGTTCAGTGATAGAGCTCCTTCTTTGAATCGCTGTTGCTTCTCACGGTCACGCTATCGTCCGGGTGATCTCTGACAGCTAAGGAAGATGGCGTTCCCAGGCGGTGGTGCCTTCGATTTCTCGGCCCTGCAGCAGGCCCTCTCTGTGAGCGGTATCCAGAATCCATTCTGCATCGCGGGCGTCCCGGCGTACAGCGGGCACAAGGAGCATCCACGATTGGCGTCTCGCACCTTCCGCACTGCATGCACGCAGTTGTTCTTATCACCCGTCGCATGAATGCGTTGCATAGATGCAGAATCCATTGAATGACGCCACGACGCTGTGCGCAATGAGCGCAACCTGCACCCGCTCCCGACACATGCTGGTGGGCGGCGCGCGGCTCCGGCGGTGCATGCATGCGCCTTGACACTCCCCGTGCATCGCACCGCATTTATCTTGTTGTGACTGCAGGATCCCAAGATCAAGGAGATGGCCGAGAAAATTGCTGGTGGGTGACGTTGCAGTGACAGCCTTGGCCCGACCTGTTGCATTCTGGCCTGGGGCCAGGGCTCTCGTCTTCCGCACCACACAGCCAGCCCGAACGACCACCGCAGCTAGCACTGCTGTTTGCCGCGCACCGTCCGCCCTCGCCGCGCGACCAGCGCTGCACGCCCATGCACGGACCTCGCCGCGCCCCGCCTCAACTGGATCCTTGCGGCCCAAGCCGCCCCACCCGCGAGCCCCCCACCCGCGTCCCACTCTCTCGCCCCCTTCCCCGCCCCAGGCGACCCCGCCTTCCAGGGCCTCACCTCGCAGCTGCAAGAGAGCATGGCCGGGCTCGTCGGCCCGGAGGGCGCGGCGGCGGGCGCGGGCGCGGGCGCGGGCGGCATGCCGGGCATCCCCGGCATGCCCGGCATGCCCGGCATGCCCGACCCCAGCCAATTTGACCCGTCAAAGTACATGCAGGCTATGAGCGGCATGTTCAGCAACCCGGCATTCATGCAGATGGCCGAGCAGCTCGGCCAGGCCATTATCTCGGTGCGCCCGCGGGCCCCCGGGGGTGGAGGGGAGGGAGGTCGGGCTCTGCGTGGGGCAGCTTTGGCGCCGGCGCCGGCGGCAGAGAACTGCGGACCAGGGGGCGCAGTGTGTGGTGCAGCGGCCTCTCTGGCCGGCCACGTCGGCCGCCTCCAGAAGCCGGCGCCTTCGCTGACCCGCCCTTTCCTGCAACCCCCTCCCCTCCCCCTCCGCGCCCCTGCTCACTGGGTCAGTCCGACCCCAATATGAGCAAGATGATGGCGGCCATGCAGGACCCGGAGTACAAGAACAAGGTGGAGTCGGCCATGAAGTCACTCAAGGACGACCCCGAGATGGTGGGGGGGAGACAGGGGGTTGGCGTTCGGGCGTGGTGGTCGGGTGCGGTTGGTAGGGTTTGGTGGTTGGTCGGGGCCCGGCAGCGGGCGCCCCGCCTGCCGGGCCCCGGGCTCCTGCTCGTGTGGGCGTGCGCCCCCGCGCGCCCGGCTGCCTTGCTGTTGCTACCGGGCGTGCGCAACCCGAGGAGGGCTCTGAAACAGCAGTTGTCCGCGGCCCCCCGCGCGCCCGGCTTTGCCGCCCGCGCACCCCGCCCTGAACGTCTCTTCCTCACCTTCCTTCCCCGACCAACCCAAAGGGCGGCATCTTTGAGGAGCTGGAGAAGGCCGGCCCCGCGGCGATGATGAAGTACTGGAACGACCCCGCGGTGCTGTCGAAGCTTGGCGGCGCCATGGGGGACGTCTTCGACTTCGAGGCGCTCATGCCGGGCGGCGCGGGCGGTGGCGGCGGCGAGGAGGGGGAGGAGGGGGACGAGGCGGAGGGGGAGGAGGTGCCCAACCTGCACAGCGCGGCCAGCGAGGGTGAGTCGTGGTTTTTGGGCGAGGGGAGAGGATGGCTGTGCCTCAGAGCTGTCGGCGAGGTGGTTGGTGCAGGGCAAGAGCCGGGGAGCGCAGTCGCCCAATGGGGGTTGTTGCAGGCGCTCGCCGCTTGCGCTGGCCAGAGGGCGCCGCGCGCTGCCGATGTGCGACGCGGAAGGGCGCTGCGTTGCGCAGCGGCGTGGGGCCTGACGGCAGCAGGGTGTGATAACCGCCACGGCCGCCAGCCTGTGTTTTGGCATGGTGTGAAGGCCGCGCTCCTGTGTAGCACACCGTAGCCCAGCGAAGCCGCCGGCCGTGTCGTTGGCTGCACGCACACCAGTCACCGCCATCAAGCGCCTTAATCACCCCAACCACGGTGGCTCACGCCGGGCCACCAGTCGCCGTATGGCTTGGGCCGGGGGCCAGCTGTCCAGGCCTGACCCTGTATCACTTGACTTTCAACACTAGGCACACGTGCCCACTTACCCCACCCTTTTCCCCCCCACATAAACACACCACACACACATGGACGCACGCACGCACATTCCTATGCATATACACACATATACACACACGCATACACACACACACTGGCACACACCCGCATCCCCAGGTGATGCTGCCAAGCTGAAGGAGCTGCTGGCTGAGGAGGGCGTCAACGTGGACGAGCAGGACGAGGAGGGCCGCACCGCCCTGCACTTTGCCGCGGGCTACGGCGAGCTGGACTGCGCCAAGCAGCTGATCGAGAAGGTGCGCGCACGAGCGGCGCAGCGTCGCGCAGCGTTGTGCAGCGTTGGGGCTGAAGAGTGTGAGGCGTGGGCTTCAAGGGGTTTGAGTGCATGGGGGCCAGTCAAGACTGTCTTCGGGTGGTGTATGTGAGATTGTGTACGTGTGTGTGCATGTGAGTGCGCGCACGCGCGCAACCTGCAGGCCGGCGGCGTCGCCGGCGGGTCACGTGCCGCTTCAGCGCCGCGCTTCACCGCGGGGCCGGCGCCGGCCGCGGGCCCCGGCGGCCGCACCGCTGCCTCCCCCTGCCTCATTGCATTTTCTGGGTGGGTCGCGGATGGCGGAAAGCGAAGCCGCCGTCCGCGGCCCACCCACAGAATGCATTGCTCCCGGCTTTACCTGACGCGCCCCGTTCCCGCCCGTCCCCCCTCAAAAAAAACAACTAACCCCCAGGGTGCGTCTGTTGACCTGCTGGACAACAACAAGAACACGGCCCTGCACTACGCGGCCGGCTACGGCCAGGCCGAGAGCGTCAGGCTGCTGCTGGACAGGTGGGGGGGTGGGGGGGAGAGGAGGGGCGCATGCGGACGTGGGGTGCGCGTGTGTGTGTGTGTGTGTGTGTGTGTGTGTGTGTGTGTGTGTATGGTGTCTCTGTGTGTGCCCCCGCGCGCGCGCATGGGCTTGCGGGTTTGGGACAGACGGGGCGGAGAGGGGCTTTGCACGGGAAGCGCATCGGGCGCTGTGCTGCGTGCCCCTCGGCGCTGCCGGGAGGGCGCGCTTCCCTCGGGGTCACCGCGCGCGTGTGCGGGCGCACCATCCCCGCGTGCACGCCCGCACGCACGCCCTCAACACGAGCTCTCGCGCGCCCTGCTCACTCCCGCGCTCGCACACGCACACACACACGCACGCACACACACACACACACACACACACACACACACGCCCCCAGCGGCGCTGACAAGGCGGCCAAGAACGAGGACGACAAGACGGCCCTCGAGGTGGCGCAGCTCAACGAGCACACAGAGGTCGTGGAGCTGCTGCAGTAGATCTCGATCTGAGACCTGGAAGCGCGCGGCAGCTGAAGGGGCAGGGCCGGCGTTGACCTCCACGTCGACCGCGGCTAATTGTGTGCCGCGGGCGGCTGGGGGTGGAGGGAGCGAGGGCGTGCCGGCCTCTTGGGCGGGCGCCGGCGGCCGCGCCGCGCGGCGTGTGGGTTTGGGCCCTGCGCGTGCCATTGTGTGTTTTGCGCGCGCCTGCGCTGATTTCATCTCTCGTGCGTGCCGTGCGTCTCTGATTTTCCGATGTCGATGGACCGTAACCTGCCTCTTCCTCTTCCTAGGGAGCGAGGGGCGACAGCGCCGCCCTCCACCAGCACTGTAATCCCCAGATCACGTAATCCCCGAATATACGGAATCCTCAGATCGCGCGCAGCTACAGCGCCGCTGCCTGCCGTCCTCTCCTAAGCGCGGGCTGCTGCGTGCAGCCAGCACGGGCCCCTCACACCCGCAATGAAAGCGCGGGCAACGGCGGCGTCTGCCGGAAGGTCGCCTCCACACCAAGTCACAGCCGGCGGCAAGGACGAAGCACCTGCCTCAGCCGCCCCGCGCGATGATGGGCTGCGGGTCAGCTTGCTGTGGCAGCCAGAAACATTTGCTGCCTTGCATGGCGAAATCACCGCTGCGCCAGAAACAATATGCAGACCGGCCCAGCTGTTGCGACTCGCGGGGATGGCAGCGCTCCCCCCCTCCCTTTAACTACTGTCCCGTCTTTTGGCGGGTCATGTGAGCAGGTGCCTTGATGGTGCCCCGCCCCTGAGTTGACCAGGTGGCTGATGAGCCATATGCCTGTTCGGCTTCCTATCTGCCCCTCAGCCCGGGGTCACAGCCTGCCAGCATGCTGAAAACTGCCAGTGGCTCAACCAGCTCCCTGCCCTCGGACCTCGGGCCTGTGCTGTCAACTAGCCCGCTCTGTGGACAAAACGAACAGAGCCGCAGACCGCACAGACACGGCGCGTTTACAAACGTCAGCATGAGCACGTGAATGGACAGCGCTGCCAGCAGCACTGCGCACGCTCACGCGCCGCGCGGCCC
>NW_014012079.1:0-7485 GCF_000611645.1 Monoraphidium neglectum
ATCCTGCTTTTGCCGACTTGGTTGTATTATGGGGGCGCCACCTGGTTTTTCAAATCACCCACAAAAAGTTACACACACACACACACTCCCCAGCTTCGGCCCCCAACGCCAGGCATGTCCCAACCCCACCCCCACCACCCCCAGGAGGAGGACCATTACCTGCCCACTCCCCTGGGCGCCGCCGCCACCCCCACCCCCGCCGACGCCCCCCACCTGCCCGGCGTGCTGCGGGCCACCTCGCCCTGCCCGCTCCTCTGCCACACGGGCACGGCGCGCGTGGCTCCTGGGGAAGTGGCCTACATAAACGACCACGACGGACTGCACGCAGTCCGGTGTCCCCTGGACTGCCCCTCGGAGGAGGGCGGCATCACGTTGCACCTCTACGCGCCCCCCATCCGGCGGTGAGCCAATTTCCCTAGGGCATGGTGGGGCCATTTTGTTCCAGCAGCTTGTGGTGGACAGTGGTGTGAAGGGCCGCTTTGGTTGGGGGTGACCAGGGGGCCACGCGGGCTGGTCTAGGGTGCTCGAGCTTGATAGGGCCAGCGTGACTGCCATGCCGCCGCACCCCACCTAGCGGCCTCGTAAATACGACCCCAGCTCAGGCGGCTGCCCTGGCGATCAGACAAGTGTGCAACATCAAATTCCTCCCAACACCCTCACACACTCTCACATGACATGTACAAACACGCATGTCGCTCCCCGCCTGCCCCGTACCTCTGCCGCCCCGCGCTGCGCCGCAGTGTGAAGCTCTTTGAGCCGGAGAACGACAGGGTGGTGCAGCGCGTTCCAGGGTTCTTCACCATGCGCGGCCAGAAGATGCCCGCCGACAAGCTGTGAGGGCAGCACAGGGGCGGCGGACGCGTGCGCGGGTCGCCGGACGGCCCTGCCGGGCGTGAGTCGCGGTCAGCGGCCCGCCCGGCCGTGGCCGAGGCTGGACCGGCGGCCGGGGCTCACGTGCGAGGCCCGAGGCACAAAGTGTGGAGTCCTTTGAGGGTGGTTGTGGGCCAAGACCCCCCTGTTGTGTTTGGACCAGAGGGGACCCCACCGCAAGCTACGCAAGCCCACCTGTATGGGGCGGGCCGCGCCCAAGGTCGCGGCGCATGCGCACACGCCCACCCGCGCTGCATGGTTGTGAGCACTCTGACGGGCAGGATGACATGGAGATGGCGCGCCGTTTTGGGTGCAGCATCTCGCCGAATTGTTCCGGGGATTCGCAACGGTTCGACTACATATGTGTCCCTGAGGGCGTGCCTCCCTTTGTGACGGTGGGGTTGGCTGGGCTGGGTGATTTAGGTGCAACGCCGCCTCGATGCGCATGAACCAGCTTCTGAACACTTTTGCAGCACGAGCACGAGTTTTTTTTGCCCGCAGCATCTGCAATCATCTTGCAAACACGCGCAGCTCCCCGCTTCATCCCCAGCGCGCCGACCACGCCAGCCGGGCTTGCAGCTGAGGTGGCGCAGCTGCCAGGCGTACTCTGACCCTGGCAGCGTTTACTGATCCCGCACCGCAGACCCGCATTCGTCATCAACGGCGCCAACGCCGGTGTGCAACAGCAGCGTGTGTACCAGGACCACCGACCACTCGCGCCACAATTTCCTTCGTCTTCCCCCGCCGCTGCACGCCCTCCCAGTGTCTAGTCAGCATTCCAAAATCTTTACAACTCAGCCCAAGCGACGGCGGCGCTTTGAGCGCAGCCCGCTGGCGAAACACACGGAGCCCTTGGTCCTTTTTGAACCGCTTGGCGATCTGCATAAGCAAGCCGGCCTTTGACCAAGGCGCACAAGCATGCGCGCCGCCTCTCCGCCTGCCATCATGGGTGTTGCCCATCGCTTTGTATAACACACCGCAAGCGCACTCGCATGCATGCAGCTTCCCGTGTCTTCAACCGTCGAGAGCCGCACAATCAAGGGAGCGTAAGTGTAAAACGAGTTGGTACGGCTCACATGCTGTGTTGGATGCAAAATCTGAGGGACAAACCATGCAGAGGGTGCAGTTGCATAGTGTGCGCGCGTTTGGGGTGTTTCGTATGCAGGCCAGGCTGAACCCTGGGCCACGCCTGCCCAAAGTGTCTAGGGCTGGGGCACAGCTGGCAAACCGCGAAGCCGCCGAAAACAACCACATCTGACGGTCGGTCAGGATTGCTGCGTTGTGCTCTCCTGTGGCATGCCGCCGCTGCTGAGATCCCTCCTCTACTTTATTTTTGCGGCCAGCGTGACGCGGGGCTGCTGCTGCTCCGCCTGCAGGGCCCCAAGCCAGGGGTCTCGTTTGAAGGCCCGGCCGGTGTGCAGTGATAGCACCTGGGCACTTGTGACAAGCTGCTGCCGGCCGGGCGCCGCGGACATGGCGGATGGTCTGTGCCTGGTGCTGCAGCTGTTCATCATGGCGAGCACCGCTGGGCGGAGTCTGCAGCGGCTCGACGGACTGAGTCACCAGCACGCTATGAGGCAGGACTCGGACTGCACGAAGTGTTACATTGAGGCGCGGCTCATGACTTACGTTTTTGAAATGTGATGAGCAGTGACTAGCTTCTTCATGTTGCAGTTGCCATCGGGCACACAGCGAGGACGTGTTCGCGGCGCATCAGGTGATGGGTGATGACGAACCGCATGTGAGGCCGTGTTGGGTCATCAAGCGCGTGCGCAGCGCCGTCAACGACTGTGAATCACAGGTGTGAGAAGAAGTGTGCACGCTTGCAGAATTGTACAAGAATTCTGTAAGAATGATTCCAACTCGGGCGCTCGCAGGATAGTGCAGCAGTAATGTTAGACCACGATTACGGCGCCTCTAATGGGAACTTCAATCTGAAGCGGGAGCCGCGCTCGGCGAGCCAGGCCCTCAGCGTGGCTGCGTCCATTGGCACGTCGCGCTCAAAGCTCCAGCGGCGCGCAAAGAGGCGGAGCGTCGCGGTCCGCAGCGCCGGCAGGGCGGCCACCGGCCGGAGGATCTCCCTGGCGCACGCGTTGGGGTGCGGGGCCGCCAGAAGGGGAGGCGCATGGGGGTGTTGATGCATGCGCGCTGCATCAACAAGGAGTTGGAAAGGGAGCTGCTTTGCGACGCATGGCTCCGTCGTCCCGCGATTCTGTCCGCACCCGCAGCCTTTTGGACCAACACTGCCCCCGCACGGACGGCACACCTTTCGCCAACCAGCCGCCACCGTTAGTAATCCCCTGCTGTCCGCCAACTTGTAGCCCGCCCGCCCCTTCGACCCTTGCCCTCGCCGCCAACAAACAACGAGCAAAGCATAAGACGCAGCCGCACCTCATGGTCGCGTCCCGCTGAATTGAGCAGCTGCCGCCCCGCAGCGCCACGGTCTCCAGCCGCGACAGAGCCGCCAGCGGCGCCAGGTCAGCAACAAGCGGGCGCCCGTCGGGGCCCAGCGAGACCAAGTTCATGCCAGACACGCCCAGGTGGCGCAGAAGCGGGAGGCGGCCCACGATCGAGAGGGCACCCTGTAACGATTAGAGTTGGGGTTGCGCAGCAGAGGGGCTTCTTGGCCATTGTGGCGCATCGAACCCACTTTTCCTGGGGAGGCCAGGTCAGGAATCCATCCAGATCAAGTGTTCGTTTCTTCGGGGCACCAGCTGTGGAGGCGACGCGCCCAAGTGGCGGGTCCCTGGCGGCACCGCCGCGACCTCAGCAGGGCGGCAGGGCCGCGCCCTCGCTTTGCCGCGTTCGGCGCAGGGCCTTCGGTGCAGGTTCGCGGCGAGGCAGCAGGGCACCCCAGGACGTCGGCGGCAGGGCGGCGAGGGCGGTCGGTCGCGGGCACTGCCTCGATCTGCGAAGACCTGCAGCTGCAGCGCCCCGCACCTGCAGGTCTTCGCCTTGCAGAAAGTTCAAAGTCGCGCTCAGCTCGAGTGACGTCAGGCCGCCGGCGAGCCCCAGCAGCGGCTCCAACCAGTCCGCGCCGATGTGGAGCGGGCGAAACCCCAAGCTCAGCGCCCGCAAGTTGGTGAGCGCCGCGACCGGCTCCAGCGTCGCGCCGATGCTGGCCCATTTGAGGCAGAGCGACGTCACCCGCGGCGCGAGCGCGGCGGCGAGGGGCCCGGTGAGGGCGGGCGTGCACGAGGTTATGGAGAGCGATGAGAGGCGTCGCAGCGCGCCCAGCGGCGCGAGCGTGGCCACCGCGTCTGCGTCCACGCCGATGCGCGTGCTGCTCTCGGTTGTGTCAAGGTCGAGCTCCTGCGAAAGCGGGAACAAGGGGCACGCGGCTGCTCGAGGGCGGCAGCACGTTTGAAACCGGACCGCCTGCTGTGCGAGCCAGGCAGGGTCGCTTGCAGGGGTGGGATGGCAGTCAACGAGGAGTGCGAGCCAGTTTGCGACCCCAGTGGCTTGCTGGCGCCCGTCGCCGCCGGGCGGGCCAGCGGCGGCCGCAGGGTCCCGAGGCGCGCACCAGATATTCAAATTGGACGCAGCTGTCGGTCGCGGCGTCGACGATCTGAAGCGCGAGCAGCAGCTCGCGGATGGCATCCCACGGGGCGTCCTTGACGGCCACCACCAGCCGCACCAGGCACAGCCGCGGGGGCTCCAGAGTGCCCAGGCACGGCTCGTTGGGGCCGCCCGCGGTCGCGCTCGTCCCGGCCGCAAGCCGCCGCAGGAGCAGCACGGCGGCCGTGGTTGAGCCGTCGCAGCGCTGAGCAAGACGAGGGAGGAGCGAGCGGGGGTCTCACACGGGCGGTAGCGGCGAGCTGCTGGGGGCTGTCGCCCTTCAGTGAAGCCGATGAGAGTGTGCAGCTGACCGGTTGCGTCATGCCGCCGCTGCCCCCTGCTGGGGGTGCTGCGAGGCCGCAATCACAACGGTGTTTGTTGCGACCCCTGGCTTCCGCTGCGCCCACGACACGACCGGCGCCGGCCTCACCAGCGACGCCTCTTCCGCCGTGCCATGCGCCAGCAGCCGCCAGCGCCGGCACACCGGCGCGGCCGCGGTGAGGCGGCCCAGGCTGCCGCCGAAGGCAAGCCGCAGGATCTGCATGCGGCGCGGTTAGGATCGCATTTTGGGAGCGGCTCCAGGGGCACGGCACACGGCTGGTGCGGTGATGCGCGCGGCTGCGCACGCACCTTCTCCAGTAGGTAGTCTGGCAGATCGCGAACGCACATGGCGCACGTGGTCGGGGCGTGCTGCAGCGCAAGCGCTAGCGGCGCTGCGGGGTCAGCGCCAGCAATGTCGCAGCTGGTCATGCACGGAGACGTCATCATCAGGCCGTGCTTTGAAACAGATCCTTGTTTGGCCACCTCAACGGCGCGCGGTAGGGGCGCGGACAAAGCGCATTGCTTGTACAGATCCGGCCGCCTAGCACGAATGACACTATGATTGCGCTGACCAAAACTCAGAACACGATTCGAGGCACTTGACAAGATTTGCAGGCAAGCGGAGCCCCCTGGAAGCACCGATGGTTTGACCCGCTCTGCATGTCACTCACATGCACTTTCCGCCGGTGACGCCGAGCCGCACGCCCACCAGGCAATGTTGAGACCAGAAGGCGTTTGCGTATCACGGCTGCAGCTGGGCATGTGGGCCCTGGGCATGTGGGCGCTGCTTACAGGGGCAGTCACAGCTTGCCTGCGCTCTCCCTCCATGTCTTGCAGGTGAGAAGCTCCAGACCTTTGACGATCCGCCCGCTCGCATTCCAGCAGCCCGCAGCTGCCTGCACCCCAGAACGCGTGTCTACGCCCTCAGCGCATTAGTGCGCAGCCCCACAGCACGCCTCGACCACTGCCGCCGAAGTCGCACGCCACAGGTCGCCGTGCCGCGCCGCCCGCCGTCACGCCCCCGCTCCGGCCCCCGCCCCCGCCGCCGCCGCCGCCGCGTGGTGCTGCAGCGCGCGCGCCTCCAGGTCCGCCTTCTTGCCTCCCACAGTCAGCTTGTGGTGCCGCATGTAGCACTGCAGCTCTGGCGCGGTGACGCCCTTGATCGGCCCCGCCGCAGCCGCCTGCCCGCCCGCCGCGGCCAGCGCCGCCGCCAGCGCGTCGGTGACCTTTGCGACCGCCGCCGCTGAGTCCGGCGCCGCTGCCTTTGGCCGCTTCTGCTTTGGTGCGTCGCCCGCCGCCGCGGCCCCTGCGCCTGCTTGCGCCTCGCCCGCGGCTGCGTTCGCGCCCGCGCTCGGCGCCGCCGGCTGCGGCAGGGGTGCCGCCTGAGAGGGCTCCACCCCGCCCGCGGCCGCGTCCGCCTGCTGCACCTCGACGATGCCCGCCGTGACCGCCGGCTCCGTGCCTGCTGCTCCCGCCGCCGCCGCCGTGGCCGCCGCCGCCTTGGGCGCCCGCTTTGGGGCGGTGCCGTCCGCCTTCTTGGCCCTTTTGGCGGCGGGCTTTGCCGGCGCCACGACACCACCGTTGGCCCCATCGCCTGCTGCCGATGCTGCAGCATCCTCGCCGTCAGCTGCGGCGGCCGCTGCAGGACGTTTTGCAGGGAGTGCCTTCCTCGCGCTGGCCCCCGCCGGCGCCTTCCTGCCCGCCTTGGCGCCGCCGCCCGCCGGCTTTCTGGCCGCGGCTGCCGCACCAAAGACTGGCGCCCTCCTAGCCCCCGCCAGCGCCGGCGCCCCAGGCGGTGCGCGCAACGGGGGCGGCCGCTGCTGGGCCTGCGCCGCATGAGCCCCCTGCTGCCCCGATGGCCGCGGCTGCTGGCCCGTCGCATTCTCCTCTGCCTCCTTCTGCCTCATTGCCAGGAACGACTTGAGCGCGGACAGGTCAGCCTGGGACACCTTGGTTGCCCGCCGCGGCCGTGCCGCCACGGGCGCACCGCCACCGCCGCCCGCTGCGGCGTCCCCTTCCCGGCTCTGCACTTCCCAGTGCCGACTGCCCTCACGGCCGCCCTCGCCGCCCGCCCCGCCGCAGCCATCCAGGTCCTCGGCACACCCGCCGTCGCCGTCGCGGTCGTCGTCGCCGCCGCCCGGACCAGCCGCTGATGCTGCAATGCCGCCGTCGTCCAGCGCCCAGCTGGCGCTGGCGCCGCCGCTGACGTCACCCAGTGTTCCGCGCAGCGGTTCCATGTTTAGGAGCAGCAGGCCGCCCCCGCCCACCGCGCCAGCCGCCGCGCCTGTAGGTGTGGGAGCGCGCACCACCGCCGCCCGCAGGGACGGCGCAGGGTGCGCGCCGGCGGCGCCAGGGGCGGGGGCTGAGCCTGGCAGCGCGCTGGCGGGCGCCCAGGTGGCGGAGTAGGCAAATACGGCTGTGGGCGCCGGCCGATGCTGGTCAGACGACCCTGCGGGGTGGCCACATAGGATCGGCCCTCAGAGCTGCATTGCACAACATCACGCAGCCACTCACTTTGGACGTTCAAACTTATTAGGCACCGGCCCATTGGAAACTTATCACCATCAAAGCTGCTTGTCACACCCATGGAAGCAAGCGCAGGGAGTCAACGCAGCGCAAATCAACCTGTAGACTCAGCAGCCCTCACGACACGCAGCCCCGCTCACCCGCCTCACCCGCCGACCCGCCGCCCATCTCGCCGTCACCCGCGGCGGGCCCCACCACCCCAGCCCCCCC
>NW_014012079.1:8027-13832 GCF_000611645.1 Monoraphidium neglectum
CCCGCCGACCCGCCGCCCATCTCGCCGTCACCCGCGGCGGGCCCCACCACCCGCAGCCCCCCCGGCCCCCACGCCAGGCTCCTGCTCGCCTCCAGCGCCGCCAGCGCCCGCCCCAGCGCCGCGCCGCGCCCGGCACCCGGCCCGCCCCGCAAGCCACCAGGCGCGAGCTGCGAGAGGCCCATTGCAGTCAGGGCGCAGCAGGCGGGCACGAGCGCGCTGCGCCCATCAGGGTCCTCCTGGCTTGGCGACACCGCGAGGAAGTAAGGGATGCTGGCCGGCAGCCGCAGCCCGTGCTGCGCGAGCCAGAGAGCGCGCAGCGCGTCCAGCTGGGCGGCTGTCACGGCTGAGGGCGGCACGATGGAGCGGAGGAAGACCGGCCTGAGGGTTGAGTTGGGTGGTGCGACGGGCGTTGGCAGAGGGGCGGACGTTAAGAAGTATAAAGACCAGGAGGACGCAGGGGGTCATGCGCCGTAGGGAGTGCGCGGGGGACGGCGTTGGAACCGTGGTCGCGCGGCCACCCAAAACAAACCGCATCGTGCATCCCCAGTCAGCGGGCGGGCTTGAGAGGGTTTGTGTGAGGCTCCTCACTCTTGATCCGGCAGCAGCTTGAGGGGCCGCCCCTCCAGCAGCCGCGACGCCGCGCGGAGCTGCAGGGGGTTCCCCACAATCGCCGCATCCGCATCAGATCTACATATGTCCCCGTCCCAGCCGCCGCCACCGTATTGCTGCAGCGGCGCCGGCAGGGGCGCGGGCTCTTGGACAAGCGCGTGGGCGATGGAGAAACGGCGGTAGCGCACGAAGCCTGCGGGGTGGGTTTGCCAATGTCAGGGTTGGCGGGTTGTTGACTCGATTGGGTTGGGCAAGAGATGCTTTGATGGTCGCAGGTCTCACGCGTTAATGAGATCAACAACGCCGCAGCAACCCGGCCCGCAGAGCCGACTTTGGACCTTCGCCCCACCCACCTGCACGCTTGACAAACAGAAGCACGGCGGCCGGCTCCTGCGCCCCCACGCCGAACTCGAGTAGCGTCCCCGAGCCCTGCGCGCCGGGCAGCGCGGACAGCGGGTCGGCCTCAAGCGCCAGCCCCTTGCGCAGCATGAGCCAGCCGCGCGCCGCCAGCGCCGCAGCGGCTGCGGCGTGCAGCGCAGAGCAGAGCGGCCAGTGGCCCAGCGGGTCCAGGCTGATCTGTTTGGGTTGACGTGACGGGGAGGTCGCGCTGAGTCTGTGCAAAATCATCAGAACAAGGCGCACGCAAACGAATGGAGTGGCAGGTGCGGCCATGTGGACTGCATGCGTAAGTCTAGAGACGGTGGCCCGGCGCATGCAGAAAGGTGAACCCTGCATGCAGTTGGCGGGCTGCATGGTGGCGCCGGCTCACCGCGGCCTTGACAGGGCCGAGCTTCATGCCGCCCACTTTGGGGGCGGCCACGCTCAGGGCCTTGTACAGTCGGCCCACGTTGGCCTGTCAAGAGAGAGCAACAGAGCCAGTGAGTGAAAATACGAGGACTTGTCGAGCCAATTGCCGGGCGTTGCCAGGCGGAGGCGTGCATGTTGTGTGGCGTCCAGCCGGGTGAGGGGGCGGGGGCGGGGCGGTACGCGGCAGCCGCGCCGTGCCTCGGCGGCGCTGCGGGGCGGGGCGCCCACCTTTGGGCAGAGCAGCTGGACGGTTTCAGGGGCCTGCGCCTGCGGGCGGACGATGCACCAGTCCCTGACCTCGGGCACCTGGGCAGCAGGGGCGTCGAGTTGAGCGCCGACGATCCCGCAACGTTGCATGTGCTGGCAGGAATTGACCAGCTGGGAACTTGCATGCTACTGCGGGATGGGAGATCTTCGAAGTCTCATGTCATCCACAGCAGCATGCGGCCGGCATGCATGCGGCATGCGGCCAATTTGGAGCTCTCCGTGTCCACCCTGGGGCGCAGCACGCACATTGTCATGGAGGCGGCGTGCCAGCGCCTCCGAACGTGCGCGGCTCGCCAGCTGCGCTGCCGTCGCTGCCGCCTCTTCATCATATTGCCCGTCGTTGCAATCCTCGCAAGGCCCACTACCTGGCGGCAGGGCAGCACGTGCGATCGCCGCGCCGCTGGGCGCGCTGTCAGCAGTCCCAACGGTCAAGCGCACCAGAGTGCTGAAGGGCGCCGAGGCATGCAGCACCACCGCCGCTTCCTGATCCGCTTTCTGGTGAATCCCTCCTGGTTCAGAAGCCAAGGCGAGGGCGGTGGCCCACATGCTGACAATTCAGGCACTTTTCAAGTGCTGCGAGATCTGACCTCCGCAGCAAATATTGACAGTTGTCCACCGGGCTTGATTTGTAATCCTGATGAACGCAACGTTTTGATGTACTTGTTGTAGATTCCAACACAGCGCCTCGCTCATTTCGTTTGCTGGACAAGCCAATTCGCAACGCTTGCAGCTTTCACGCAGTCCAGACGCCCTCATTGGCGGAGTGACAACTAGACTGACACATAGCTAGCGGCCATGCACATGCAAAAGCCACGCATGCTGCAAAAACAGCGGGTCAGTACAGCAGCGGCAAGTGCACTGGTGACGCTGCTGCCTGTGGCACAGCGTTCAAGACGAGAAGCCCCACCCAGTGCGGCGCGGGTGCCGCGGCAGCGGCCCTTACGCCCACTAGCGTGCACAGCAGAGCCCGGCACCTCCGCAGCCCCCAGTGTCAGCAAGTCGGAGGAGCCGGAATCCAATTTGTACAGCGTCCCCGAATGGCCCGGCGGCATCTTCAGCGTTCACATGGAGGTGGGGGCCCGCACAGAAACTCCTACAGAAGCGCTGAAACCTTCTTGACGCGCAGCCACTGTGGCCCTGCATCAAGCCGACCGCACGGTGCTGCACGCACACCTCAGCGACTCACGAGCATGCGTTGACACCGCGCGCCGCAGCTGGCCTGTGGACTGTATGTGAAGCAGCCACTAAGACCGGTGCGCCGCATGTGCAGGTGCGTGACACGGAGCTCGACCAGTTCTCTGTTGTCAATAACAACGTGTACGGCTACTACATGCAGCATGGTGCGTCAATGGGCGATGAGCGCGTCATTCCCTGCAGACGCCGCAGGATATCATGGCAGTTGCCGGGGCATCGCACAGGCGGCGCCCGACCAGCGCCGGTCCGTGCCACTGCACGGCATGCCCCTCACCCCGGACCCCCCGCCCGCCGCATCTCTGCAGGGCGCCACAAGGCGCTCAAGGCGCTCGGCGCCGGGGTGGGCGAATACCAGGCCAGGGGCATCCTGATGGCCCTCAGCGAGCTCAGCATAAAGTACAAGACCCCGCTGCGATCCGGGGACGTTTTCAGGGTAGACACGAGCGTGGAGCAGGTGGGATGGCAAGAGACGGCTGGGAGCCTCCTGACGCTCTGGTCATGAGCTCCAGACCCAGTGGCGCCGTGCGGGAGCTGGGCCACCACAGGCTGCAACTGTTGGGGGCGCTTTGAGGCAGTGCAAGCGTTGTTGACAGGTGGGAGGAGGGGCAGCCTGGCGTCGTCTAGCAGACGGTGTGCCCCGCGCGCAGGTGACGGCGGCGCGGCTGGTGATGCGGCAGGCGGTGGTGCGCGAGGACGCCGGCGGGCGCAAGCTGTCGCTCTGCGCGGAGGGGCTCGCGACGGTGCGGCCCATGCTGCGTGCGGCAGAGGCGAGGGGCGCTGCTGGACAGCCCTGGCGACCTGCTGCGAGCGGCTAAAGTCGTCGCTTCGCGCTGGCCCAGGGAAACATTTGTTTGCACCGCAGTCATATTAGCATGAAGCGCGTGCAGGAGCGCGATCATAGCTGGGAAGGCCTCTCCTTATAGTCTGTATCTTTCAGCAACATGTGTGCCATGCCATGCACCCCCCCAGTGGTGCCGATCGATTGCTTATCGAGCAGTTTTGGTGTGCTCGAAACACGCAGCTGGTGTGCTCAAACCACCCTTGTTGGCGCCAGGTCGTGTTCCTGGACACAGCGTACCGCCCCATCAGGCTACCCGCTGGCGAGAAGGCCGTGTTTGAGGCGCTGCGGCAACAAGCGGCAGCTGCGGCGGGAGGAAACGGCACCGACTAGCAAGCGTCGCAGTGTGCGTGGGCTGGTAACCAGTGATCGAGCCATGATCTGGGTCCCACGGCTGCCAGGTGTGGTCCCACGGCAGCAGGGGCGAAGGGCTGGGGCAGTTAGGGAGGGACGTACAGTGTTATGGCAGGGGTTTGGTGTCAATTAGGGCCTGGGCAGAGTGCACCAGCTATACGCACGATGATGGGGGGAGCTCGCAGCTGTCAGAACTGCCAGCGTCCGTCCCGCAGGTGGCGTAACCAGCCTGTCCACACACGGGCACTGGGTGACGGCGTTACGGCCTGGCGCTGCCAAGCCTTAGGCGTGCCAGCGTCGCACTCCTTAAACGGAGGCGCTTGGGGGCTGCAGAACGCGCTCCAGTGACGAAAGGGCCACGGGGAGTGAGTAGAAGGGGGCCTCGTGACAAAGATTTCGTTACAACCTGCTCCTGTCCAGTTGACAGCCTTGCCATCTGAGCGACGGTCGTCATTCTTTGAGCCGTTTCCTTGAAGTCGGCCTGTATACCACTCCCCGTGTCTGGCACGTGGCAGGCTGTACTCGCGCCAACCCCCTCCATTTCTCAGGGCCACTCAGAGCGTCCAGAATTAAGCACTAAAATCATGGCTGATGTGACAGTGGACCACAGCGGCGGCTCCAAGCCATGGATGTCAGCGTCGACCAAAATGCATGCCCACCTACTGCTGTCACTGTTCCTGGGCACATGCCTGGTGAGCAGGGCGACGAGCTGCTGTGCTCTTCGTGTTCCCCGCTCTTCCGAGCTTCCACCGCGCAGCAGCAGCGACAGCTGGCAGTGCCGTAACACCCTGGCGGCTGCCCCGCGGGTGACCATGTCAATCGTCGAATGACCCCTTGCCTTGCGCTTGTCCCCCTCACCCGCCACAATCGGTCCGCAGGAGTTCTTTGACTTTGCGGTTTTCGCTCAGCTGGGTGAGTCCCGCTCCTCCGTCCTGCAGCATCGCCGCATGCATGACCATGCCTGGGCGACACGGCACTGCCACCCCCGCTGCCAACTCACCCGAGTGACGCCCCGCCATGTGCGCGCAGGCAAGTACCTGACGCCCAACTTCTTCCCTCCCGGCAATGTTTATGCCGAGCAGCTGTCATTTTGGGCCACCTATGCGGTACGGCGCTACACGCTTGATCCCCGGCAGCCCTCCATCGAAAGCGCCTTGCGTGCAGCCCCACCCCTTCGCGACCTCATTATACGCCCTATCCTCTCCAATTCTAGCTATCGCCTCCCCCTCCTCCTGAATCCCCTGTCGCCCCTTCTGCCCCCAATCCTCAACCCATCCCTGTAGGTCGCCTTCATCGTGCGCCCGATGGGCGCCCTCATGTTCGGCCACGTGGGCGACAAGAGCAGCCGCAAGACCAGCCTCATCTGGTCCCTCGCCCTCATGGCGATACCCACCACCCTCATGGGCTGCCTGCCGACATTCGGCATGATCAGCTGGGCCGCGCCAGTGCTGCTGGTGCTGCTGCGGCTGTTCCAGGGCCTCGCCATCGGCGGGGAGAACGGCACAGCCCTCGTGTGAGTGACCCCCGCCCTGCCCTTGCTCGGCATCCCGCACGTATGCGTTCATCATCAGCAGCATGCACCTGTCCTGTGGGCAAGCCCGGCCTTAAGAGCGGCACCTGACTGTCTGCCCGCAACCTCAACACCCCTCGTTCAACCCTCTCCCCCGCCCAGCCACCTGTCTCCCCCAACACCTCCACCCCGATCTCACAAACCCCGACCTCACACCCCTTACCTC
>NW_014012078.1:0-8216 GCF_000611645.1 Monoraphidium neglectum
GATCTGCTCCGCATACTGCAGCCTCCTCCCCTCCCCACCGCCCGCCGGCAGCCCGTGCGCCTGCCGCGCGCCGCTGCCGCGCGCCGGCCGCAGCAGCAGCTTCAGGGCGACCGCCTCCTCCTCGTCCCCGGCGCGTCCGAGGTGGGCGAGCTGCACCCCGAGCTGCAGCCGCATGGCCTCGTCGCCGCGCGCGAGCCCGCAGGTCGGCATCTCCGCAAGCGCGGCCCCCGCGTCGCCGCCGCCGCCGCTAGCCTCCGGCGTCGCCGCCGCGGCTGTTGCTCGCCCGCGAGCGGCCGCGTCTGGCGCGCGCGCGGCTTGCGGCGGCGGCGGCGCGCGCGTCTGCGTGCGCAGCAGCTCGTTGCCGCGCATGACGCGCTGCAGCGCGGCTTCCAGCGCGCCCCCGCCGCCGCCGCCACCGCCAGACGGCGCCCTGAGGGGTCCCACGCACGACGCCGGGCTGTCGCCGCCGCCGCCGCCGCCCGCGTCATCGCCCGAGTCTGCGGCCGCAACAGTGACCAGCGCCGGCACACCCGCCGTCGCGGCGGCGGCGGTCGCGCCCGTCGCGCCGCTCTCGGCCGGCTCGCCCCAGGTGTCGCTGCCCGCGCGGCACGACCGCGCGGGGGCGCCGCCGACGACACATGCCGCCGGCGCTTGCTGCTGCTGCTGCTGCTGCTGCTGCTGCCGGTGCTGCTGCCGCCGCGGGGCATGCGCAGCGACGACAGGCGGCGCGTCGCCAGAGCTGCAGCTGGTGCCGCGGGCGCCGCGCGCGGCGCCCACCGGCCCCAGGCTCCAGGCTGCGCCGTCTGCCCCGCCCAGATCATCCCCATCCTCAGTTTCAGGCAGCTCCTCATCCTCCCCCTCGGTACTCCACTCGCCCCCGTCCGCGCCGTCGACAGCAGGCGCGCCGCGCCCGCGGCCGCGCGGCGGCGCCGAGCCCGCCGGGGGCGGCCCGTGCCCAGCCGGGCAGGCCTCCCGCCCCCGCCGCTGCGCGTCTGCGGCCGCGGCAGTCGCATCCGCGGCCGCCCTGCGCTGCTTGTCCTGCTCCCGCAGCTGCAGCTGGCGCCGCCGCACGGCCTCGACCGTCGCGGGATCCACGCGCTTGCTGCTCGCGCTGCCGGGCAGCTGCAGACGCCTGGCGCCGCCGCCGCCGCCGCTGCTGGCGGCCACCACGGCCGCGGCCCGGGGCGCGCCAGTGGGGTCGGCGCGTGCGGCGGAGCCGCCGCCCTCCCAGCCGCGATGGCCGACGTGCGCGCGCGTGCTCGCATCATCCGCGTCGCAGCCGCCGCAGCTGAGGCGGCTGGCTGAGTCAGCGTCCGAGGGGAACAGCCGCGCGCAGGGCAGCCCGCTGTCCGAGGCCGCGGGCGCCGCCGCCGCGCTGCTGGCGGGCGCGCTGCTGGCGCACTCGCTGTGGGGGGCCGCAGTGGACTCCAGGGAGCTACCACCTGCACGGCCGCCGTCGCCGCCGCCGCTGGTGGTGCCGCTGCAGGCAGGCGTCCGCTGCAGCCAGCCGCAGGGCCCGCCGCCATGAGCGCCCGCCCCATTGGTGACGTTCCCGTCCGCCTGCTGCGGCAAGCCGCCGAGGGTACCCCGCCGCAGCCGCCGCCGCCCCTGGCCTGTGCCTGACGGCCGGCGCGCCGCCAGCCGGTGGCTCTCCAGCTGCCGCAGGTCCTCCGCATCGAGATCAGAGTCCTCCAGATCTGCACCCTCCGGATCTGCACCTGGGTCGTGATCCAACGCCTGCTCGTCTTCCAGGAGGTCGTGCTCAGGAGTCTCCAGCAGCTGCGCCGCGCGGCGGCCAGGCTTCACACGGGCGCGGTGGGGCACCTGTGTTGGGCTTTGGTCAGACGACTGCTGCCGCGCGGGCGGCGGCGCAGCGGGCGCGGCGGGCGCAGCTGGCTGATGCGCTGGTGCAGGTGGCACGCCTTCGGTCGCATCTTGGGGTGCCTTTCGGCCGCCGGGCTGCCGCAGCCGCTGCTGCTGCTCTGGCCCCTCCTGCCTCAGCCGCCTGTCCTCCTCGCGCTGCCGCCGCTCCGCCTCCTCCACCTCCCGCAACCGCCGCTGCTCTCGGCCCGCGCTGCCGCCGCCGCCGCCCTCACGGGCGGCCGCGGACCGCCCCATCAACGGGTACTGCAGCGCTGGATTGCTCAGAGCCGCCCCGCCGCAAGCCCCGCCGTGCGCCCAGGGCCCGCCGCCCCAGTCTGACGGGTCGGCCTGCGTCTCAGGCACCGCGCCGTCCGCGTCCAGCCCTGGGGAGCCGCAGCGCGCCAGGCGCCGCTCCTGCCGCCCCGCGCAGCTGCCGTCCTCCACCAGGCCTTGCTCGTTGCTGCCGCCCTCCTCCACCTCCTCCCCGTCCTCCTCCCCGTCCTCAACCTCGTCCCACGCCTTGTCTCCCCCCGCAGCCTCGCTGTTCGCCCCGTGTGCATGTGGGGATGCCTCCACCCCGCTGTCCCCTCCGCTGCCCGCGGCCTCCGCAGCCCAGTCATCTGCAGGGGGGTCTTCTGTGCCGCAGTCGCTGCCCTCCCCGCCGACACAAGCGTCAAATCCCGGGCCCTGCTGGGTGCCTTGCGCCGCTACCGACACAGCGGCCGCCGACGCCGCTGCCAGGGGGCTGCGAGCTGCTGCGGCATCCAAGTGGTGTTGCGGCTGTCGCCGCCCGCCCTGCCTGCCGTGTCCGTGCTGCTGCTCAACGCCGTCCTCCTCCACTTCTCGCGCCCCAGAGCCGCCCCAGCCCCACTGTGGGCTTCCGCCATCGCCAGACGGCGGCGGCCCACCCCTGCCGACCCCCACGAACGAGAATGCGCCGGCCGCCGCGTAAGCCGCGCCGCGCGGGCTGCCGGGGCTGTTTGTGCCGCTGGGTATGCTGCCAAATGGCTGGCTGTCTGGAACCTCGATGTCGGCGGGCGAACCTGCACACGCGCCCATCTCTGCCCGCCCGCCCGGTGCGGCCGCTTCGTGCGCGCCGCGCGCTGCATGTGCCTCTTCTTCGCTGGCCCGCGTCTGAGGCGCGTCGAAGCAAAGCTGCCGCGACAGGCTTAGGCTGGCCGCAGGGTTCTGAGCAGGCAAGTCGTTTGCGTCTGCGTTGAGGCTGGCAGGAGGGCGGACGCGCAAACGCTCTTGGCTCTCAGCAGAGCTTGTGTCCTGCTCGTGCACCTGCTCCTGTCCCTGGTGCTTCTGCTCTTCCTCATCCTGCTGCAATTGTTGCTGCTGCTGCTGCTTCTGCTGCTGCTCTTGCTGTTGCTGCTGCTGCCGCTGCTCCTGCTGAGAATGGTCTTCAGGAAGCTGCGATGTTCCTCGGCGAAAAGGCACCATGTCGCCGTCAGCTGCATGACAGCCGCGAAACCGTGGCGGCTGCGGGGAAGCTGCCAGGGCCTCGTCGCCGTCGTCTTTGTAGTCATCAGGGGGCATGGCGCGGCCGGCAAGCACGCTGTCTGTGAGCCAGCGGTGGCAGACGATGTGGATCCCCCTGCATGGGGTGGCGACGCATGGCCCAGACGGCCCCGTTTGACAGCAACAAGGGGGTGGGTGGAAGCGACAAAGTCAAATTCGCTGCCAGCTAGACTTCAAGGCAGCTGCTCATGATCAAAGTGCGGATCCTCGTGCATCGACTGATGCTTGATGCAGGCTGTGCCATATCCTGCAATGCAGGCCATGTATGGGTTGTGCTGCTGCTATGTGCGGTGGCGTCTCCAACGTGATATCCGCACGCGTCAGCGCACGTCTCTGCGTCAGGACGCGGCCAACAGGGAGGGAAAAGTGCCCCTGGCTCCGCATTTGCTGCGGTCCGCACCATTCAAGTGCCATGCGGTACTTGGCGCTCCCGAATGCGTCCAGCATGCGCCTGCACACCAGGTGTGTCGTATGGCCCCGGACGAGGTCGCCCCTATAGCAGGCGCCCAGCGCCGCCACATGCGCCTGCAGTTCGGCCTTCGCGGCGCCGTGGAAGCCTGATGGTAGAGGATTGGGACAGGACAAATCGGTCGCATCTTGATGGAGGCCGACAGGCAAGTCACGGCTCTGCCCGTGGGCCGCGCACCGCACCTGACGCGCATATCACCACAGTACGCCGCTTGGGCACGCCCGCTGCCGCCGCTGCTCCATCGCCAGCCCCGATTAACGAGTTAGAAAGGTCGAAAAATGGTGCGGATCGCTGCATGGCTGCGAGGCTCTCCTTCTAGATCATCCACATCGTCACGAGGGCAGCCGGCGACATTCAAATTTCGGTGGGGCGAGATATGCATCTTTGATGGGCAAAAGCCCAACCTACGGGTTTAAAAAGCTGATCCACATAAGCTGCGTCCTCTCGCAACCCGGATACCGCACATGAACATCTCAGTGCCACTGGGTACAGCGACCGAGCAGCGTCGTACCCGCCCCATTCTCCCCGTGCTGGTCTCCTGCAACTAGGTGGCATTCAGAAGGGGGAAGGCCGACAGATGATCAACATAGTCATTGGCAACATGGAGACCCAACAAACCCAAGAGCTTGAGCTGGTGGACCACATCTTGTGTCTGCTGGGGTTTGACCTGGGTTTGACAATTGACACCTGAACCTGTCCGCTTGACCGGCCACTGGTTGCTTCCCTTGCCCTTGACATTGCCCAACAGTCCGTGCCGCACAGAATTCGTATTTGCAAGATATAATTTGCAGGATGAGAAGTTGCAGGCTGAAGAAAACGGGGCTACATCCGATACAGCAAGTCCCTCACGCCGCAACCCACGTGCAGGCTTGAGTTTTGCACGGGCGGTGCACACGGCGGGCTTGCTATACGCGTGAAAAGGAAGCTGAGGAGAACATTGTGGGCCCAAAGTTGGCCAAGCGATTGGCAAGCGCGCACGGTGCCTTCGCCCACGGTGGCGACATCTTGCACGCGGGCGTGCGAATGACAGATGACAGGGCGCAACAATTCAGTGCAGGGCGTCTGGGCGCCACAGCACCACACACGCAAGTGAGCCAGGAAGACAGCAGGTGGCGGCAATGCGGTTGGTGCGACAGCACAGCTGATGGAAAGACTGTGCAACACCCCAACTTGGGCCAAAGCACAGGGATGACAGCACATCAAAAGCACCCATCGTGCTGGAACAGGGGAGGGTCACAAACAAGGCACCCACTGGGCTCCGCACAAACCAAGGGGGAGCGAGGCCCAAACGGTGCCGCTATACTACGCGACGCCGTGTGCGAATTATCCAATCAGCCTGACAAGTGCCCACTTGCAGGCGCCTGCGGGCGCAAGATGGCGAGCTGCACGCCAAGCAGCCTAGCAGCCAGGGCAGCCGGAAGGAAGAACCCCGGAGCAATCCCCAAAATTCCGCCAAGACCGTCTGCTCTCAACAAGCACCCGCGGGACCCATCTGCTTGTTGGCGCCCCGGGCTTCCTCGTCCTCGCCCTCCTCCTGAGCCTGCACGGCCTCCGCAGAGGCCGGCGGCACGGGCTCCGACAGCTGCGCTGGCTGCTGCCCCGACTGGGCAGCAGGCGCGGCGTGCAGCGCCGGCCGTCCTTCCTGCGCGTGCTCCTGCGGCTGCAGGGGTGTGTCGGGCTGCGGCGGCGACGCGTGCTTACCCGACCCAGGCTTCTGTACACCAGCGGGCAGCTGCGCGGAAACTGGCGGCAAGCGCGGCTGCGGCTGCTGCGGCTCATCGTCGCTCGTGCCGCTGTGCGGCTTCGCCTGCTGCCCCTCCTCGTGCCGCCTCTCCGCCTCTTCCTGCCCCTCCGCAGCATCCCCGCTGTGCTCTCCATCCTGGTCTTCTGCCTCATCGCTGCCCACTTGCTTGAGATACCTGCTGCTCTGGCTGTCGCTCTGACAACGATCGTGGGGATGCTGCTGCTGCTGCTGCTGCTGCTGCTGCTGCTGCTGCACATGGAGCTGCTGCAGCTGCACCTGCCACGGCTGGTGGTTGCCGGCGGCGGCAGGCGGCGGCGCGGCGTGGGCGGCAGCTGCTGCGCTTGGTGGCCCGTCATGTCGGAAGTCACAGAGGTTGCCGCGGGCGCACTTCCCCCTGCCGAAAAACTTGCACGGGTACGGGTGTTTGGGCCTGTGCAGCTCTTTGGCTGCTGCCGGCTGGTGGGGCCCCATTGGGCGCTGTTGCTGCTCCTGCTCCTGCTGCTGCTGCTGCTGCGGCTGCGGCTGCTGCTGCTGCAGCGGTCGCTGCTGCTGCGCCTGCTGCTGCTGCTGCTGCTGGTGGTGGTGTTGCTGCTGCTGGTGCTGCTGGTGCTGCTGATGCTGGTGCACAAGATGCTGGTGCATAAGCTGCTGCTGCACATACTGCTGTTGCATGAACTGCTGCTGTTGCAGCAGCAGCAAACGTTGCTGCTGCTGCTGCTGCTGCTGCCCTGCTGCCTGGTGCTGCTGCGCCGCCTCCGCCAGTTGATGCTGCGCACGGCGCCGCCGGTCCTCATCAGCTGCACGCTGCTGCCGGTTGCTGCTGCCGCCAGAGCTTGCCTGTCCCTGAGCCTGCCAGCTGCCGCTACCGCCGCTGCCGCCAGAGCGCGCCAGCGGCTGCGGCGTCCAGCTTCCGCTGCCGCCCGATTGCGCCAGCGCCTGCGGCGTCCAGCCGCCGCTGCCACCAGAGCGCGCCAGTGGCTGCGGCATCCAGCTGCCGCTGCCGCCGGCGCCCGCCAGCGGCAGCATCTGCATGTGCGGCGGTATAGCTGGCACGGCAACGAACGGCGGACCTGGGGCCGCACCCAAGAACATGCCGGGCTGCAGCATAGGTACGAGTACGCACCCAGGGCCAGGCCCAGCCCGCAGTGCTGGTGGTGGGCCGTAAGCAGAGAGCGTGTGAGCCGCATGAGGGGGGCCCGGCGTAAAAAAGACATTTTGGCCCTGGCCGGCCCCTGCACTGACACTGCGCTGCAAATGCCGCTGGTTCCCAGGCTGCACCTGCACCTGCTGCTGCTGCTGCTGCTGCTGCTGCTGCTGCTGCTGCTGCTGCTGCACCACATGCGGCTCTGACTGCTGGCGTGCAACGGGCTGAGCCTGCCGCTGCACGGCAGCCTGCTGCTGAGGCAACTGCCCCTGGGCCCTGCCCCCTTGCTGCTGCGGTTGCTGCTGTGCATCTTGCGCCTGATGCTGCTGCGCCTGCTGGGCCTGCTGCGCATGCTGCAGCGCTGCAGATGCTGCCACGACCTGGCTCTGTTGTACCGCCTGCTGCGCACCCTGCGGCTGCTTCTGCGGCTGCTGCTGCTGCTGCGACGCCTGCACCACCGCTGCCTGCTTCTGCACCAACGCGGACGCCGCCGGTGCCGACGACGCGGCACGCGCGTTCCCCCCGCGCGCGCGCTCGTTCAGGGAGGCGAGGAGCCGCCGCTGGGCCGCGGTGTACGCCGCCCCGCGCGCGGGGTCATGCTTCGCGAGCCACCTCGCCATGTAGCAGCCCGAGGACGGGTCGTACCAAGACATCCACGGCGGCAGCGGCGCGGGCGCGCCCGCGCGCGCGTATTGCGCTTTTGGGCGGTGCGCGGCCCTGCGCTGGTACTCCTCCGCGAGCACGGCCGCCTGCTGCGGCAGCGGCAGCTCGGAGAACCCCTCGCCCTGCGACGCCCAGCCGCCGCCGGCGCCGTCGTCCGCGGCCGTGCGCCGCAGCTCCTCCAACAGTGCCGCCTCCTCGGCCGCCCGCGCCGCGGCCTCCCCGGTCGCGGCCGCGGCCGCGGCCTCGGCGGCGGCGGCGGACGCGGCGCGGCGCGCGAGGCGCAGCTGGTGCTTGGTCGGCTTCTTGCGCTGCTCGCACGCCGCGCTGCCGCCGCCCCCGCTCGCGCCGCTGCCCGCCGCGTCGCCGTCGCCTACCTGCTGGCGCTGCGACCGCTCCTCGTCAGGGTCGCCGCTGCTGCTGCTGCTGCAATCTTCGAAGCTGTCATCCTCGTCACCGTCGGCCCTGCTGCCGCCGCCGGCGCCGCTGCTGCTCGCATCCGCCCCGCTGAGGGCCGCCGCACCCAGGGCCGCCTCGTTGTTGAGGCTGGCGCTGCGGTCGAGGCTGCCGGCCCTGCCCAGGCTGCTGCCGCCGCTGCTGCCGCTGCCGCCGCCGCCGCTGCCGCTGCCGCCGCTGCCGCCGCCGCCTATGCTGCTGCCACCGTTGCTGTGGGCCCGGCCCGGGTGGCTCGCGCGCTGCGCCGGGTGGGGCTGAGCGTGCGGCCGCCACTCCATCTGCTGGCGCGCATCGTCCTGCGACGCGCCGCGCCACTTCGGCCGCCACTCCAGCCGCTCGCGTTCGGATTGCGGCTC
>NW_014012078.1:8692-13763 GCF_000611645.1 Monoraphidium neglectum
CCGCTCGCGTTCGGATTGCGGCTCGGGCTCGCGCCGCCAGCCGCCCGCCTCGCGCCGCCAAGGCTCCTGCTGCGCCGCCGCTGCGGTGGCGGTCACGCGCACGCCGCCGACGTGGAAGAGGCGTTCGATGTCGTCCTCGTCGGAGGACGCCTCCATGGCTGGGCCGGGCCGCGCAGCTGCATGGTGCGGCGCACGCCACAGCTGCTGCTGCTGCTGCTGCTGAGGCGGCGGCTGACGCTCCTCCGCGCCCTTTGCCTCCTGTTCGCCCCGCTGGTCAGGGCACGCTGCGTCCCACGGCTGACGCTCGCCTTCCTCGGCGATGGGCAGTGGGGCCAGAGGCGACGCGCCCTCGGCCTCACATGCTTCCACCTCGTCTGCCCAAGACAGGTGCGTTGCCAGCGGCGGCAGCAGCGGAGGCGGGCCGGGCAGCGCCGGCGGCGCCGCGGCGCGCTCCGCGTCCCCTGCGCTAGCTGCGTCGGCCTCGCGCTCCGCGGCTGCGTCCTCGGACGCAGGCGGCGCCGGCATGGGGCTGACCGCAGCGCTGAGCGCTGGCTCGGTGCTGGTGGCAGCAATATACGAGTTGCTGGTTCTGAGGCAGCCGCTCCGCTCTGGGCTCTGCTGGCACGGCCAGGACGCCTCCTCAGCACCACCTCCGCTGGAGGGCTCTGAGCGCGAAGCAGGGGGGCCGCCCATGGCGCTGCAATCCTGATTGCGGGCTGCATCTGCCGCAGCCGCGTCCCTGGCAGCCGGGGAGTGTACGCAGCTGGCGGGGAGGTCGGCAGGGCCCGGGGTCAGCGGCTCTTGCAGCTGTGACTTCTGTGTTGCCTCAGGCGTTGTGGGGGCCTGCTGGAGTGGAGGATCCACGTCCTGCAACAGCTGATCGCGCACCCCCTGCTGGTGCTGCTGCCCGCCCCAGCTAGCGCCATGCTGCTGCTGCTGCTGCTGCTGCTGCTGTGCATGCGGGAAGACAGCCTCGACTGCGCCGCCGGCTTCCCCTGGCCCCTCCCTGCCTCTGCCGCCGGCCCCATCGCCGCTGACTGACGCCGCCTGAAGAACGGGTGACTCTGGTGACTTGATGTGGCGACCGCCCTCACCCAAGAGGGTGTGGTCCTGCTGGTGAGGATGGGGGCAGGTCGGGGGCCGATGAATGGTGGGGTTGGGCAGCTGGGCTGCAGGACAACAAATCAAGCCAAAGCTGAAGTAAGCCAGCTGTTCACAGAGCACACTGGGTGCGGACCTCTCACTCCTCAACCCTGCATCCACTCGGCTCCTCGCCCCGCCCCCAAAGAACCTCGTACGGGGATGATGCGCACGCGCGCGGGCCACTCACGGCGCCATTGGTCGAAGAAGCAGGGCTGACAGGCTGCAGGCATGACGGCGCCGGCTGCGCCGCAGCAGGCGGCAGGGGCGAGGCCGGTGGCTGCCCAGCTGCCTCGAGCGAAGCCAGGTGGGGCAGCCGTGAGAGCACACCTGCTGGCTGCGCCGCCTCCTGCTGGTCGGGCTTTGCCGCTGCCGCATCACACCGCGGCGGACAGCCGTCGGGCGCGTTGCCATGCGATGCCTGTTTGTGGTGCTGCAGCTGCTCCTTCTGCTCCTGCTGCAGGAGAAGGTCCTGCTGCTCGTGCTGCTGCTGCCCCTGCTGCTCATGCTGCAGGTGGTGCTCATATGCATCGTGAGCATCAAAGAAATCCTCATCGTCGTCGCCGCCAGCCTCTGGCTGCAGCCTACCCGCATGCCCATTGCGGTGTTCGTTGGGGTTGCTGATGCAGGCCCCGTTGCAGCTCGCAGGGGCCATGGCGCCATCGGGCGTGGCGCTGCCGCGGGCTTGGGCACAATCTGCAGAGGCCTCCACATCGACCCCCCCGTCTGACCCTGCACTGTGCCTGCTGATGCAGGCAGCACGGGCGTCAGCGGGGTGGTGGGATGTGTGCTTGAGCCGCCTGACACAATGGTAGGCAGCCTTTCCGGGCCCTCAGGCCAAGCAGCACGAGGGTCAGCTCGGGTGGGCGCAACCCCCATGCCCAACGTGCCCCACATCAAGTGCCCAAGCACACGCCAAACCAGACTCACCACTTTACAGGTGACTGGCTGTACATGCTGCAGGCCTGGTCAGCCATGTCTAGCTCCTCTTCCTCTGCGTCTGCAGAGCCAAGGGCATGCGGTGCCACAGCGCCACCCCCGTGTGCCATCAGAGGCGACGTGTCGCCGCAGCGTGGCGCACGCGTGAGCATGCCACGCGGCGTCTCTCACGCACAGAAGTCCGCGGAGAAATCAAGAGCTGGCGGAAAAGCCCGGTCAGGCCGCTGCGAGGGTCGTACAGACAGCACCGGCCGCGCGCCCCGGGCCAGATACGGAGCACTGCGTGCTAAGAAGTGCAAGATATACTGAAGTCGAAGCCGCTGGTGCCACCGGGCTTCCGTTAGGAGAGCTGGCTAGATCGGGAGGAGATCATCCGGCACGTTGGGCGCGTGAACGTTGTTAGTTCAACACGTAAACGCAAGTGTTGCAAATCCAAATGTATACGCGGGCGCATGCCAGGAACGTGCCTGCGTGCCTGATGGCCAGTGGCCGATGGTAGTTCACTATCTTGTGCCGACGTACCATGTGACTCCGTGTAAGAAATGAAGAATTACAAGTAACAGAGTAGTGTTTGCGATAAAGATGCCGGTCGCACGCAGGTCGCACGGTAGGCAGGGCGCTGAGGAGGTGAGCGGGATGAGGCTGGGGAGACGCGACGCCTGGTGGCTGCTGGTGCCTGCGGACAGCTGCCTCGCAAGTCTCTGCCATCGCCCTCTGGGCCTCAGTTTGCAAATGTGCTTTTGTATCCGTAAGCTGGACAGCAGGTGTTGCAGCAAAACCGCACTTGTCAAAAAAATGTCAGGAAACTGCAGTATGGCACCACGACTCACACCGCGCTGCTGGACATTCTGCCCCTACCTTCGACTCGGCAATACGTAGCCATAGGTAGTTGTAGAAGCTTGCGGCATTTTCTCACTTGTGGCAGCTTGCACTTGTGCGAATGCACATCCTGCACAGAGTGACGGCGCACAATGCTCCCGGGATTGCCGATTGGCCAGTGGGAGCGGGCCGCCAGATTGCAGACTCCGCAAAGTAGTCATGAGCATACTCCACTCGTGAGAGCCTTCATGCGTTGATCCTTGCACGTGAAGCCGCCATCGCCCGCCTGGCAAGCTTGATCAGACTCGGGCCTGCGCAGGAGTGTGTGGGTGACGCACAGTGACTGAAGCATCGCGCTTTTTGCGGATGAGGGCATGCCGCGCCTGCCCTATGCCAACCGATCGTTTCATAAGCTTGAGTTGACACGGTGCTCCCCAGGAAGGGGATACTCCGAGCTCCTCGCAAGCACCGATCAGGGCGGGATGGCGCGAGGGACCTTGACAAGGGGCG
This sequence comes from Monoraphidium neglectum, assembly GCF_000611645.1. Lineage (NCBI taxonomy): Eukaryota > Viridiplantae > Chlorophyta > Chlorophyceae > Sphaeropleales > Selenastraceae > Monoraphidium > Monoraphidium neglectum. The sequence continues at coordinate 12,101 of NW_014012078.1, forward strand.
CACTGCTTCAAGTAGCTTTACGCCTTCAGGTACGTGCGTCGGCATGCCGAGCAATGCGGTGACGAGAGATCAGCTAGCCCAGCTCCCACAACTGCAACGATCGCGGGTGTTTTTGGCGCAGGGATTTGGGACATGGTCGTGCACTCAGGGAGTGGTCTGCACGCACCGACGCCTGCTGGATGGGGCGGGCTACCCTGGCGCAGCGTGGCGCAGCGCGTCCTCGTCGGCGAGCGCGGCGGATCAACATCACTCTGGTCACAAGCAGCATGGCTTGTCAGATAACTCACCAGGGACAGTGACAAGTGCTGCTAATGTCGCGGCCGCAGCCAGCGGTACAGACAGCAGCAGCCCCAGCAACTCAGGCAGCTCGAAACGTGAAGCGGGCTCCACTGTCAGCGGCAAAGATACTACCGCCCAGGCAGCCCCTGCTGCAATCGCAGGGGCAGCGGCGGCGGCGCTGGCGTCTGTCAAAAGCAGCCGCTGGAGAGATAGGGTGAGGGACGGCAGCGGCAGCCCTGGGGCAGGGACCAGGCGTGCGTCTCATGTGCATGCGGCTCGACCTCGCTTCGCGCATGCCACGTGAGGCCACGCGCACCCATCGCCTGCCCCACGCGCCACACGCGCACCCTCCCTGCTTCCCAACCTCGCAGCTGCGGCGCGCCGCCGACCACACGCGCCGCACGTCCCTCGCCCAGGCCGCCGCGCTGCAGGCCGCGGCGGCCTGGCAGGCCCACAGCGGCCGCATATCCGCCGCCGGCGCGCTGGGCGCAGCATACGCGCTGCACCGCCTCGCCCTCCTCCCCGCCCTCCGCCTGGCGAGTGAACTCCCGAATACCCACCCCGCCCTCGCGGCCGGCGCCTCGGCGGCCGCGTCGCTTGCGCTGGTTGCGGGCGTGGCTTCATACGCGGCGGTGCGCGCGGCGGTCGACCCCGACCGCGTTTACCGCCTGGCCATGCTCAAGCTCAACAGTGACCCGGGGATTCTGGAAGTGATGGGCGCGCCGCTGGCAGGTGAGCGGGCGCCGGGCAGCGGCGGCGGGCGTCGGGCAGCGGCGGCGGGCGTCGGGCAGCGGCTTCACGCGGATAGGTTGCCGGCCGCAGGGGCTGCTTGCACGCCGGCAGCCCCCGTCTCGCATGTGTACAGGGGCGTCGAGCGTGCCACCCCCCTTCCCTCGCTCTTTGTACGACAAGCCGCTGCGTGATTGCGCACTCACACCTGTCTAACCCCAAGTCCACTTCCCTTCCCACCCTCCGTTTGCGGCGAACACGACATCTCCCCCTACCACCACCCTGCCATGGCCACACGCCTGATGCCGGCACCCCAGCCTTCCCCCACGCGCCTCAGGTGCACCACGCCGCGCTTGCTGTTCCCCAACGCCGGCCCCACGCACCCGCAGGCAGCCCTGTGCGCGCGGAGATCGCCTCAGGCGGCGGCTACTACCTGAAAGACGGCCTCTGGCCGCCCCGCCGCCGCCCGCGGCGCCTCCAGATGGCTTTCTCAGTGTCGGGCTCCTCGAGGGGCGGCCTAGCCTACGTCACCGCGCGCAAGCGGGGCGGCAAGTACGAGTGGAAGCTGCTGGCGGTGGAGCTGCGGGATGCTGACAAGGCGGCGGGGGCCGCGAGAGGCGGCGACGCGCCTGCGGCGGCAGCGGCAGCGGGGGCC
>NW_014012077.1:0-13280 GCF_000611645.1 Monoraphidium neglectum
CGTCCGCCCAGCGGCCCCGCCACGCGCGCCCGACCAGCCGGCTGCCGGCCGGCAGCCGCAGCGCCGGCGCGCGCAGCTCGGCCCGGCCGCCGGCGCAGGCCGGCCGCGGCGGCGCGAGGGCGAAGCCGGAGACCGGGGCCACGTCGAGCAGCGAGCTCCAGAAATACACGATGTTGGCGCCAGTCGGCAGCCCAAACCCCAGGCTGACGGCGAGCTGGACGAGGTAGGGGCCGGGCGGCAGCGGCCCCCAGTGCGCGACGCGGCCCAGCGTCATCGCGACGACCGCCTTGTCGGCTGCCGACAAGATCTTCCACGCGAACTGGAGATCTTGGGCCGCCGCGGATGCCGGGGCCGTGTACGATAGCCCTGAGCAGTTGAGGACCAACGGCGCAAACTCGCGGGCCCCGGCTGGGGCACCAGCGCAGGCCCCTGTCGCGAACGGCGCCGGGCCGCGGTCAGGCGGCGCCGGCGCGACTGTCAACAGCGAGCGCGCCTCGGCCGGCCCCAGGTCGGAGGGCGCGGCGCCGGCCGGCAGCCGGGCGCGCAGCTCAAAGGCGCCGACGGCTGCAAAATCAAACCGCGCAGATGCGCCGGTCCTGTTCGCAACCTGCCGGCCAGTCGCAGCTTCCACCAGCTCCCACTCGCATGCAGCCGCCCCCGCACGCCACACGCTCGGAGGGCCGCCAACAGGCAGCAGGCCGGTGGAAGCTGCCTCGACGACTAATGAGCTGCCCGCCGATAATCGCAAGGACGGCAGCCGCAGAGCCGGGTACTGTGAGGCGTAGGGCAGGCGCGAGTGCCGGCGCCGCATTGTTTGCGGTTGCGGATCACCTCGGGGCTCCGGCTGCACAGCTGGGGGCTGCTGCTGCGGTGGCGGTGCCGGGGTTGGCGGGAGCTGCTGCTGCTGCTGCTGCTGCTGCTGCTGCTGCTGCTGCTGCTGCTGCTGCTGCTGCTGCTGCTGCTGCTGCTGCTGCTGCTGGGATGGCGGCGGCTGCTGCTGCTGGGATGGCGGCTGCTGCTGGGATGGCGGCTGCTGCTGGGATGGCGGCTGGGATGGCGGCGGCTGCGGCTGCAGCAGCGGCGGCGGCTTCATCTGCTGCTGATGGTGCGGTTGCTGCAACAGGGGTGGTTGCTGCTGGTGCGACAGCGGCTGTGGTTGTTGCTGCTGCAAATGCAGATGCGGCTGCTGCTGCTGCTGCTGCTGCTGGTGCTGCTGCTGGTGCTGGTGCTGCTGCTGGTGCTGCTGCTGCTGCTGCTGCTGCTGCTGCTGCTGCTGCTGCTGTATGTGCTGCAGGTGCGGATGTTGCTGCAGTGATGACTGGTGCTGCAGTGTCTCTGACTGATTTGGTGATGGCTGCTGCAAGGTGTTTGATTGTAGAGGGTTGAGCTGTGGCGCTGGCGTTGCGTGGTGCAATGCCAAACGGATTCTCGGTGCGGCTGGCGGCGGCAGCCTTGGCACAGGCGGCGCTGAAAATGCGCCAGCCGCCGCCGCGTCGCCGCCATCAGCCTCACCTGCGCCGCCGCCAGGGCCAGGCAGCACTCGCACCGCCGCGACGCCCGCGCCGATGCCGCCGCGGCCGTCGTCGGCCGTGATCAGCAATGTGTAAGCGCCCGGCTGCACTCCTGCCAGCGACACCGCCTCGCCAGTGCCTTTGTAGCTGACACCATCTGGCCGGCTGCTCGAGCCGCCAATCAGCGTTGTATGTATCAAGAGGCTGTCGCCGTCAGGATCCTCTACCGCCCCTGCGAGGCTGATGCTGCCACCAGATGGGAACGCAAACGACAGCCCAGGCTTCACGAACGGCGGCGCATTGGCGGACGCCGGCTCGCGCACCCCAGGTGTCGGCGCGCTGCCACCGCGAGCAGGGGCTGCAAGGATAGTGCCGCTCTTGCCGCTGGTGATGTCCGATATAAGGGCTGGCGCATCCCCAGACCTGAATACGTTTGTTATGGTCGGCGGCAGGACCAGGGTTTGGGGGCCATTGGCAGTGGCCGCCGCTCCCAAAGCACCGTCAGGGGCTGCTGGCTTCGCCCAGCCGCTCGCCCCGAGCCTGGTTGTCGTTGGCCCAGGCGGCAACGCCGGCGACAGAGCCGGCGGCGGGGACGCCGCGCGTCTCGAGGGCGGCGGAGGAGATGGCAGCGGCGGCGGCGGCGGCGATGCCAAAGGCGGCTCGGGCGGCGGCAGGGATGGGGGCGGCGGCGAGGGCGACTGTGGCCGGGGCGGCGGCGGGGACGGGCGCGGCGGCGGCGGAGACGGCGACTTGGGCGGGGGTGGAAACGGCGGCGGTGGCGATGGCGGTGGTGGCGACGGCGACGGTGGCGACGGCGGCGGGGGTGCTGGCGGGGATGGCGGCGGCTGGGGCATGCCCACTTTGACTGTCACAGTCTTCTTAGCGGTGGCAATGGCCCCGTTGCTGTCCGTGACAAGCAGGCCGACCTGCAGTCAAAATTTGAGTGTTTGCAGCAAAGGTAGAGGGCAAAGATACTGAGCCCAAGGGGTCGGTCAAGTGTCACAAATGAACTTTTGCAAAACAACATGTGTTTGATTTTGAAGCTCTGAAATTCCCAGTTCGTCCCAGGTCAGGAGCGCGCCTCGCTGCTCGTGCCGCTCGCGCCCCAGCGCTGCCACGACAGGCAGACGCACAAGTCAACCCTGTGGCATGTCGCACCCACGTGCCATCGTCATCTGCCCTGTGTTAGTCGGGCAGCGGCCCCAGCGCATGCTCACCTGGTACAGGCCATCTGGCAGATCGACCTCTGCAACGGGCCCCTTCAAGGTTGTCACCGGCGCACGGTTTGGCAGCGTTACGACGCCCCAGACATAGCTCTCGATCCGGACGCCCGCAGCAGCCACCGACGCAGAGCCGTCGAGCGTCACCCGCGCGGTCGCGGAGTGACGGGTGGCCGCCGTCATCACCTCGGGCGCGGGCTGATCGATGACGGCGAGGGTTGGACGGCTGCCGTCCGCCGCCTTGGTGGCGCTGGGCACGCCAACCTTGAAGCGCTTCGTGGCAGTTGATGATCCCCCCAGGGAGTCAAACACGCGCAGGTTGGCCAGGTAGGAGCCCTGCAAGTGTTCAAGTGGTTTGTCAAGACTGGAATATCAGGGAATGAGACGAGAGGCAAGAGTGTGGCAAGTCGAGAATCCTTCTGGGGCACGGCGCCCAAGCCGCTGCTCTACTTGGTGGCTGCAAGTCGGCGGCCCCTTGAAGCTGACGCGCAGAGATTCATGTGCCTTAATGCAGGGACGCAACATCGTGGCTGCAACTCACCACCGGCAGGTCGAGGTAGGCAGTCAGCCCGCTCGGCGTGGCCACCACGTCAAGCCCCGGCAGCCGCTGCACCAGCCACGCAGCCGACACCAGGAACAGCCCCGGCGCCGCCCCCGACCCCTCCGCTGAGAGCGCGACCCGCGCGGTCGCCGAGCCGTCCGAGGCGCCCGCCGGCGACGCGGCCTCGAGCTCTCCTGGAGACGAGATCACAGCAAACGTTGCGGCGAGGTCTCCTACCACGAAATCGCGCTCCTCGGACGCCGAGAAGCCGAGGGAGTCCCTCACAACAAGGACGGCCGTGTAGGATCCGGGCGCAAGGTCCACGGCCACCTTGGGGCCCCCGACGGCCGCAATCGTCGCGTTGGACGGCCGCGACCTGACGGCCCACTGGTATGAGGTTATCGGCCGCAGCGCCGCGGCGGTCGTGCCGGCCGAGTCGAGCAGGACGGTCGCCGGCGCCGAAGGGGCGCTGGCGCGCGAGGGCACGAGGGCGGAGGGCGAGGCGATCGCCGCCGTCAGCCGCGCCCCGACCGGCGCCGGCGGGGCCGGCGCCGCGCCCGGTGCGGGGGCTGGAGCTGACGCCGCCGGAGTCCCTGCGCCACCGGCGGGGGCAGGGGGCCGGGGGCAGGGGCCCATGAAGGTGGTGCCTGACGCTACGCCGAGGAGGGCGGCCCAGCCGCTGCCTATGAGCTTCCCGGTGTCCTTGGCATAGGTGCACTCGCCACCCTGGTGACGCGGCGGCGGGGAGGGCGCAAGGGTGGGAGTTCAGGGGCAGGGGACGCTGCTATGTGCAGATGTGGGTGAGCAGATCTGCGTGAGCAGCACAAGGCGGCGCTTGGGAAACAGGTTTTTGCCAGCGGTGCTAGCTTCACAGCAGTCAGGCGTCACCCCTCTTCCACACCTCAACACTGCCGCCACACCGCCGCGCTCCATTACCGCCGCGGTCGGGGACCCATGAGCATGCTGCCTCACAAGGCTACCAGGGCGCTTCCAAACTGTGCGGGCTGCTCCCACGGCCCCGTCTTGGTCAGACGCTCGAAAACGCGCCAGGTAATCGCCGTCCTCATCCAAGCACCCACCTGGCTGGTCAGCTTGAGGAGCGCGCTCAGGTCGTCCACCGCCCCCATGGGCTTGCCGCCCGATGACAGCTCCTTTGTGACCGGCCACATTCCTGCGGCCTGGAACTGCCCCTGGCCAGCTCCGGCAGCAGCTCCCTGGCCGGCCCTTGCGGCGGTCGACCACTGGCTGTTGGGCGCCAAGCTCTGCAGCGGCGACAGCGCGGACCCAACGGTCATGGGTACGCCGCCCAGCCCGGAGCGGTAGGCGCCCAGACCGTAGCCGGACTGGATGGCCTGCGAGCCAGGGGCCTGGGCGGGGGCCGCGAACGCGCCCTGCCCGTCGTAGCCGCCCGCGCCGCCGGGGGCCGCGGCGGTGGCGTACCGCTGCTGCAGCTGCTGCAGCTGTGGGTTGGAGTACTGCTGCTGCTGTTGCGCGGGCGCCGGCGCGACGCGTGTGTACAACGTGGAGGCAGGCGGCATGACCCATCCTTGATATGCGGGCGCCGGCGCGGCGCCGGCCGCCGCCACCATCCCCGCAGGGATCCCCGACGGCGGCGGCGGCGGGGACGGCGGCGGTGGCGGCGGCGGCGACGGCGGCGGCGGGGACGGGGGCGGCGGAGGGGGTGCTGGGTACGCAATCAGGATCTGCGCATCCGAGGTTGTCGTGGCCCCCATGCTGTCGCTGACAGTCAAGACAGCTCTGTAATCGCCGATGGCGTTGATGCTGAAGGACGGCGCGACGTCCTCAAACTTTGCGAGCTGCTCTTTCGACCCCGCCCTGGTGAGCGTCCAAGAGTAAGCCAGATCGTCGCCGTCCTCGTCCGAGGACCCTGCGGCGCTGATCTGCATCGGCCGGCCGGGGGCTGCAACGTACGGCCCGCCCGCCACGGCGGCCGGCGGCCGGTTGGCGCGCACCGTCAGCGCCTTTTGCGTGGAGTGCGTGCTATCCGCGCCGCCGCCGGCACCCTGCACCGTCAACCCGATGACGTACTCTCCCGGCGCAAACTCGCGCTCAAACTCGCTGGGCTGGTTCTGAGACGGCATCCCCAGTTCCAGGGCCATCATGTTGGGCCGCGTCTGGGTGATGGTCCACGCAAACCCGACAGCGTTCAGGCTGCCCGCGCCGCTGATCAGCACCCTCGGCACCTCGCCCGTCCGCGCGCGCACGACGCCGCCGTCGGGGAGTGCGATGCTCGCCCGTGGGCGTGCGTTTGGCGCGGGCGCGCGGTACAAGGACTCGGCTGCAGACGCCGCGTCTCCAGAAACGCTGCTCACGGCCACCATGCCGCTGCTAACGGCCGGCAGCGGTGCCGCGGCAACCGACAGCGTCGCCAGCCCCTTTGCTGTCGCGCCGCGCGCGTCCCAGACAGTCAAAGCGACCGCGTAGCTGCCCGCCGCCGGTGCGACGGCGGACGGCGTGAGGCCCTCTGCCTTTGTCACCAGGAGGTTGGGCTTTCCGAGGGGGGTGACTCGCCAGCTGGCTGCAAGGATGGGCACAAATGGGACCGACGAAGAGCCGGTCCCCCTCAGCTGCAGCTGCCCGCCAGACACCTGCGGTAAACACACCGACAATGCAGGCGCAAGGGGCGTGGGGAGGACAGGGTGGGCATTGCCGTGGGTGACCTCTAATAGTGCCGAATGTAGTGTGGCCTACTGCTGCCTCTGCTGCATGTTGAGCGGGACCAGTGCTGCAAACAGCCACAACGGCATTCTCTGCACACCTGGCTACCGTTCGACCCCGCAGATGCACCTGCACCAAACAGTCGCTACTACTCCAGCTGCATGCAGGCAAGCCTGCCGCATTCCACGGCGTCTGCTCAACCTACCGCAGAATACGGCCCGCCCGCGTCGACCACAGGCGGCGCCGTCAGCACTAGCGAGCCCGCCTTCAGCAGCACGGCCGTGTCCACGTCTGCGTCCCCCGCGTCAGCCACCCCGACGCGGATCACATAAGTTGTCCCGGGCACCACTGGGTAGCCCTGCGTCGGCAGCAGCTGCAGATGCGTGCAAGCGCAGGGACGAGTGCAAGTGCGCGGAAGGAAGGAGGATGAGCGGCGTGCGCGGGTTCAGGGAAGGAGAGCGTCATCGGGTCCCCGGCCGGTGCACTTTGGGAGCCCGGGATGCGCTGCCCACCGGTGTTGCTATTGAGCCCATACAAATGCAAAGCTCACCCGCGTTGTCCAGACCTAGCCCTCCCGTCAGAAGGCGTGCCCCACTGGCCGCCCCTCAGCTCACCTGGGTGAAACCATCCAAGGCCGCCGCGATCGGCGACGGTGAATCCCCCACCACTGCATTGTCGTAAAACTCGATCGGCGCCGCCGGCCGCGCGGCTGCGCCCGTGATCGCGCCGCCGCCGGGCAGCAGCGCCAGGCTTGTCGCCGAGGTCGACCCGGCCAGGCGGATGTGGAACACGAGTGGGTCTGGGCGGCGGCCGCCGCCGCGGTACTCTTCTGAGCCAAAAATGTACATGAGCGACAGCTGAGAGCCCGCCGGCGCAGCGGGCGACACCAAAACGTCGATCTCGAGCACAGCTGCGTCGAAGCTTCCCGAGGGGAAGCCGTCCGCGGGGCCGGCCGGCGTCCCGAACGCGGTCGACGCGCGTGCAGGGCTGTTCGCGTCGGCGGCCGCGTCGGCCGCGGCGCCCGTGCTGATGACGACGGCGCTGCCCAGGACGGCTGACAGGGCGTTAGGGGGCTTCAACGCCGCCAGGCCGAGGGACCGGCACGCGCCAGCGTAGCGGACACCCTGCAGCAGCAGGCGCTCGTCGCCGAAGAGCTGCGCCGCCACGCCGCTGACCGCCGCGCCGTCGACGGCGTCGCTGCCGGCGGCGGCGCAGGCGTCCGAGACGCCGGTGGCGGCTGCGGCGCTTTCGCCAGTGCCGGCAGGGCTAGCTTTCCGGTCTGCTGCTTGCTGCAGGGCACGCGTGCCGCGCACAAATAGCTTTCCATGGCGCGCAGCAGAATCGGCGAGCGACACTTCCAATGCACGCTCGCCGTCGGCCTGCAGCGTGGGCACGCTGCGCAATTCCAGCAGCCTCAGTTTATTTGCCGCAGCTGGTTTCACCAACAGGGACGAGGCCAGCAGCAGCAGCCCAAGTACGCAAAGCCTCGCCCCTGGCCTGCCGCGGGCTGGCTTCATCGAAACCCCTCTAACGTTTGTTCCATCGTGGCGCTGGCTCAAATATCAGTGCGACTACAGATTTCTGAGATATCTGCTAGTTTTGCCTGCCACGAAATGCAATGTCCACCGACGTCCAGCGACGGTTTTCAGTCCTGAGTCTCGCGTACGTATGTGTGGAGAACCTGCTAATACGCGAATAAGATAATAAATTTCTCAAATGCTCTCACTACCAGACCGTTGACACCTGGGCTGAGCAGCTGGGAAAAACCCAATTCCCAGTGGCCCCTAGCTAGCGCCTGCCGCCTGCGTACGCTACCGTACGGTCTCGTACCTTCTCTGCGACCCCTCCGAAACGCAGCTGCATCTGACATGAGCTACCATGAAAGCATTCAACCTGTCATTCTGTTGATTGCCTGTAGCTTGCATTGTGCGGCTACACATGGGTGCAAGCGCACCCAACTGCATGCGTTGCAAGTACCCCGCACTCGCTGGACCTGCGCCCTTCACGCCCTACTGGGAGCGGCCGCTGTTCTGCCTGCGTAAAAGTCCAGTGACACTCTGAAAGTAGACACAACTTTTGATGCAAGTGACGTACACATGCGCTACACAAAAAGCAAGCTTCGTGTAAGCCGTTTTGGAGTCCCACGTGGGATTCAACCGGTTTGGCATGTGCTGCTGCGGCTTGTTTGCTGGGCATGCAACACCACGCTTCGTGGCATTGATCATCAGCAGGTCTGCAGCCCCCCACGCACAGCATGCGTGCGTGGATTAGTGGGTTGCCAGCGCAGACACTGGGGTAAGGTCGATTGGGTTTTTGGAGACAACAATGCCGCACCCCAATTTGGAGCTGGGGCCCCACAATGTAGCAACGGGCAAGGTTGTTCAACCCAGCCGCCCACAACCAGATGGCCATTGCAAAAACCTGAAGACCTGCAGCGCGCAGCTTGCGGTGACAAAGCCCACAGCAGAAAACCGCAATGCGCAGGCGCCAGCTGGCGGCCCCTAGCGGTCCGCAGGGGCACTTCAGGCGCACGCTGCTGGTCGCCCTCTTAGATGCTGAGTCAGCAGGGACAGGGCATCGTCAAAAGGTTCTCAAAGCGTCTGAGCGGCGACCCGCCTCAGCACCTCCCCCACGATGGCGTTCGCAAACATCGCGGACCCAACGATCAGTATCAAGCCCGCCACCGCCACGCGCCCCGCGCGCGCCCACCGCGCGACGGCGCCGCCGTCCCCTTTCCCAAACCCTGCTGCCGCCGCACCGGTCCCGGCGCCGCCGCCGCCCATGCCCGCAGCCAGCTGCCGCTCCAGCGCGAGCATCACCAGCGACGGCACTATCCACGCCTGTGCGGTCGTCGCGGTCGCGCCCACGAGGCTGAGCGCCCCCCAGATCGACGGCAGGTAGCACGCCGTCGCGTACGCGGACGCGACCAGCCCCGCCGTCGCCGGCAGCCAGCGGCGCTGCAGCGCGTCGTGGCCGCCGAGGAGCACGTCCGCAAGCACGTGGCGCAGCGGGAAGAGCAGGAGGACGAAGGATCCGGCAACAGACAGCAGGTAGCCGATCCTGACCGCGGCCGCCGCCAGGTGCGCGGCCGGCTCGGAGCCCAGTAGGGGCGCCACGCCGGCCACCGTGAAGTTTGAGAGGACGTCATCTTGCAGGGCCGCACCAAAGACGACGCACGCGCAGCTGCGCGGGGGAATGGGGCGGGGCGAGTGCGGAGGGGGGCATAGGCGCGGGTGTGGAGGCGCGAACGGCTGTGGGCGCTTTACAAGGTGCCCAACTCGCGCTATGCATGCGCTCCTGATTAGGTCATGACCTAAGAGGTGCGCCGAGCTTGGTCGTTCTCAAGCAAAACGCAAGCCTGCGTCACTTTCGTGCACATGAACAGGCTCTCACATCGAAATTGTGTAGTAAAGCACCCCTGCCAGCCCCAGGGACGTTGCCACCATGGTCTGGGCGCGGCGCGTGCTGTACGGCTGCATCGACGGCAGCAGCGGGTGCAGCGACTGTGCATCGACGGGAGGTTGAGGGGAGGGGGCACGGGCGCCGTAAGGTGAGCGCGTGGTTGCGCGAGGCGCCCGGTAACTAGGCCGTTTGCAGTGGGGTACGAGAGACGCGCACACTCACACGGTGTGGGCTGCCCCGCAAGCATGGATGGCAGCTGACGACAACCGCAATGCACATAGAAGCCTGCTCAGTCGCAGGTTGCAGATAGTGACCACTTAGCCAACCTGGTGCGCCGTGAAGCAATTGAGGATGATTGGAAGCGTCGACATCAGGCACAGCACAGCACTGAGCCGCCCGGCGCCGGGCCCCCCGCTGCCGGCGCTGCCCGCGAGCGCGTCCCACTGCGGCCACAGCGGCAGCGGCTGGGCGCGGCCCGAGGCGGCTGCGAGCAGCGCGAGTGCCAGCAGCAGCAGCGCGAACAGGGCGTTGCTGGCGACGCCGACGATGTTGACCAGCGCCAGATGGTCCATGCTGCGCATGCTGCGCGGCAGAAAGGACCGCGCAATGACACAGTCGTGAGGGGAGATGCCAGCTCGGCGTTGTGCGTGGTGAAAGGGGTCTCAGGGTCTGATGCATTGGTGCGCCGAGTCCGGCGTCATCATGCGGGCGTGATGACAGGGCAGGTCTTCGCAGCGCAGCAGCGCCATGGGCGGCCAAGCTCACCTGCCGAGGGGCAGCAGCACTCCCGCGCACAGCACGCCCAGCACGGTCGGGCGGCTGAGCAAAGGGCCCCCCGTGACGCCGGTGACCTGACGGATCAAGCCGAAGTAATCAGGGGCGGTGCCGATGAGGACGTCACCAATGACGACGAGGAAAACCACCAGCATGGTCCAGCAGCTGCGTGGATGACGCGGATTGTGGAAGATGGGCAACCCTTCAAATCAGAGTTGAGGCGGCTTGAATGAATTCACACTGAGGCGTGTGGGGTGCTCAGGTCGTGCGTCCGCCTGAAAGAGGACGAGTGTAGAGCCTGTCGCCACGTGCACGTAGCGTAGCACCGACACTCACAGGCACCTTGCATCGGACCGTGCAGACAGCCTCAACCACACATGCGAGCGCATCACCCTCTGCCTGCAGGCCCGAGCCATTGTGTGAGGGCAGCTGCAGTCAGCACTGTACATGCTGCACCCCCTTCCATTCCCGACCACAAAAAGAATATCCGTACATGTGAATGGTTATACACACAGATATGTGGGAAAGTCTAGACATGCACTCCCACCCACTTGATGAATACGCTGAGCTGCAGCGCCCACTCCACGCGCCGCCCCAGCACCGCGCCGGCCAGCGCCCCATACGACTTGGCGCCGACCGCTTCGCTGCCGGCCACCAGGCCGCGCGCCAGGGTGGCGTTGGTGAGCCAGCCGATGGCGACCACCAGCAGGGTGCCGGGAATCAACCCCAGCAGGTATACCGCCTAGAATCAGCAGTGTCAGCAAAGAAAACCGTCACCGTTTTGATCGTTTGAGATGGTCGCATTGCGTAAGGTTTGAAATGGCGCCTGCATGGGTAGTCGTGCGCTTGGGGCAGTGCATGTGATCATCAAACAGCTCTGGCTCGTGCTGCGAGGGCCGCACAGGCGCTGCGCGTTGGTGGCCGTCACAAGCGCCTGCAGTCTACCCAGGCAAGGGCCGGGCGCAGGCGGAACGCGGCCGGACGCTCGGCTACTGTCGCGGCCCCTTGAACCCAAAGTCGCTCACCCGTGGCACCGCCATCATTCCTGCACCGAGCACCACTTTGGTGAGGTTGAACACGCAAATGTTGAAGCTGTCGGGCTGCGGCTGCGGCGGCCCCGAGTAGCTGTGGCGGCGGCTGCGGGGAAGGTGCTCCTCGCCCTCCTCCTCAATCATCACTGATACAGGCGCGCCCGTGCTGGAGTGCTCGCGCACCACCAAGCGCAGAGACGTCACCCGCATGTCGGGGCGGCCGCTGCCGGCGAAGCTGCCTCCGGCATTGAAGTGCCGTCGCTGCTGCTGCTGCTGCTGCTGCTGCTGTTGCTGCTGCTGCTGCTGCGCGCCGGATGGCAGCAGCGGCTCGTCGAGGCCGGCCATTGCTGTGCCCTAGCTGGTGCTGATGAGGAGGGCGGTGGCTTCGGCGTGGCTGCCTGGCAGCAGCTCCGAGCCCTGCTTTTGCAGGCAGCACTGACGGGGCGCGCTTCCTCCGCCTGCATTTTCGGCGCGAAGTGCAATACGAGCAGGCGCAGAGTGGGTGCTGCGTCATTTTTGGCAAGCAGAGGGCCCATGCTGATGTGGCAGCAAGCCCGCCCTGTTGCGGCACTGCGCCAAGGTGGTCGTCCAAAAAGAAGGTACGGCAGGCGAACTAGGCCAGCAACGCGCATGCGGCTGAATTGCTGGTCGCTGTGACCCCCCGGCAGGCTGAGCAAGACTAGAATTGGAGAGCGTGCCTGCAGCTTGAGTGTGGCAACACGGGCGGCGGGCAGTTGCCCTGCGCCAACGGTATAGGCGTCCACACAGCGGAGTTTAAGACCTCTGTCACCCTCAAACCATATCGTGCGCGCGTCCTCCGAGATAATTGCAAGCCTCCGCTGCAATTCGTGAGCACGTGCGCAGGAGGGACTGAAATGATCGTGACAAATTTGACATGGCATAAGAAACGCGTGCTGATATGTCTTTGCCTCTACGGTGACATGCCATGTTGAAAGCAGTCGCCGGCAAATTGGTCGTCAGACCGCAGCCAACGCACTGGCAACATGAGTAGCGTTGCGATTCGCTTGGGTACCTGTAAGTTTTTAACCCCGCTGTATACTGCAGTGGGCTGAGGGATTTTAGATCACCGCCACTGATCTAGCTGTACGTCACCGACTTGTGCAGCGATGCAGGCTATCCGCGTGAGTGACTGGACGTGAAGGTTGCTTAGCTGGATACAGATGCGCGTGCGCCACAGATACCAGCAATGGCTGTTGCCAGCAACGGACGACGGGCCTGGGAGGTATCGAGCTGGCAGTCACAGATCAGAGGCGGCCTCAAATCACCCCCCACTGCGTGATTCCTTACACGCAGGGTGCACGCAGCCTTTCGGCCCGCGCCCCCCTTGCCAGGGCGGCGGCGTCGCGGGTGCGCATTCGTGGCTGCTGCTGTCTGGGGTAGCCTCCCAGAGGCTGCCGTCCCCTGGGTATCATTTACCGCGACCAACGATCATGTATGAAGGATTAAGCTGACCGTACGCATGGTACTCCTCACTGGCCCTGCACGCCGCAAAGCTGGGGTGTGACCGCAGCCTCACAGTGGGGCGCTCCCCACTTCCAAACTCCGAAACCATCGCCCACAGTTCACATCTGTGCGCTGCATGGCAGCCAAGCCCCACAACCCCGACGCCATCACTAAAAAGGTGGGCGTTGATTGTGCTTCTCAAGCGGGCCCGGAGCTGTGCAGCTCGGGGCAGCCAGCTGCGGCCAAGTCTTGCCACATCAGTGGGCTTGGTCACCCTCAGCAGCTGCAAACGGGCCGCTTGGCCTGTCACAAAGGCACATAACAATATGACCATTGGCTGGAGACGAAGTTGGGGTGTCAGGGACACTGGATGTATCTGTGCCTGAGCAAGTGTCACTCAAATCGCAGTCACCTGTTGCCCCACCTCCTCTGCTCCACCCTGCGCGCAGGTGTTCTTCGACATCGAGAGTGAGCGCCTGCGGCACCGCGGTGACATGGCATGTGGCAGCTGCCCTTCCGGCCCCCAAAGCCCCCAGCAGACACAGGGTTGGCAACGGCAGCTCGCCTAACAGCGGTGCAGCACCCATCTGGGCAGCAGGAACGAATGGTTGCGCGACCGCGTCCCCCACCACCTTGCTGGGGGCGCCAGTCTTAAATC
>NW_014012076.1:0-13255 GCF_000611645.1 Monoraphidium neglectum
AGGGGAGCGGGCGCGTGGGAGGGAAGGGAGCGGCGTTCCAGGCTGCGTTTCAGGGGCACGGGCAGGCCGAACCAAGTGCACGGTGCAGGACAGGGCCTGCAATTTCCAGTGCGCTGTTTTTACCCAGGGGTGAGCGTGAGCGGGGCCTTGGTGCCAGTCCGGCAAGCAGGGCCGCCCCACCGGCCGCGCCGCGCGCCATGCGCCGTGCACGCAAGCCCCGGGCGTGGCTCACCGCCGAGCTTGGCGCCGATGGCGTTGGGCAGCGTCTGCAGGCCGTTGCGGAAGCTGCCCACGGTCTGGCCCTTGGGCTTGGGGGGCAGGCGCTCGTCGCGCGGCGGCGGGGGGTTGGCCCTGCGGTCCTGGAACAGCTTGATGGCGCCGCCCACCAGGCTGCCGCCCTGCTTCTCGAGGATCCAGATCTGACGCCGGAGCAGCGAGCGACGAGTGCACACGTCAGGGGCCAATTAATGGGCCGAAGAACCGCATTTGTTGGCGTCAGGTGCCCCCTTGCTGGACGCCGCGTGATGGGCTCGCGGCGCATCAAGCTGTGCACTGTGCGAGTAAGCCAACCCCTCCGCGCTGCGCAGCAATGCGCAGCGCCGCAGCCGCCCCGCAGCGCGCCACCGCCGCCCGCCCTCCTGGCGTCTGCAACTGCGCCGCCTTCGCCCGACGGCGCTGGCGGCGCAGGTGGCATGCCCGTACGCGGTGCCCCGGCCGCCGTGGCCGCCGCGTGGGGGCGCTCACCCTCTGGAACGCGGCCTTCATGGAGAGCTTGGAGGGGTCCCCCGCGTACACGCCGCTGCAGAAGGGCTCGATCAGGCGCTCAAACACCTCGGCGCCCAGGTTGCGGCGGATGAACTGCTCCACGCTCTCCTCGGACTCTGGCCAGACCAAGTGAAGTGGGGGGTTGCGCAGGGTGGGGCACGGCGGGGTGGGGAAAAAAAGGTAGGGCGGCTGTGACGCAGCCAGCAGCAAGAGGCGCGCAGGCAGGCCCAGCCGTGCGGATGGCAGCAAGCACACGGCGCTCACGGGCGGCCTCCCCTACCCTAGGCCGCGAGCCTTGTTGGTGCCGCTCACCGGGCATAGTGCCGTTGGCGATGCCGATGGCGCCGAGTCCTGCGCGGATCTTGCCCCAGATGCTCATGAGGTCAAAGGTAAAGGCGTCCAGGCCGCTGGGCACGGGCCGCAGCTTGTTCTGCCAGAACACAAAGCGCGGCGCCGTGGGGTCACCAAACACGAGCTGGTCGGCCACGCCGGCCTCGACCTTGGGGGGATGGAGAGGGGCGTTGGTGAGCCGTGCGGCAGGCAGACGCGGGGTGCGCGCATGACCAACATAGCAACAAAGGGCGCTCACATCCAGAACATGCCGTTGCCATGCACCCCTAGGGCCGCGCATGGCCTCGGTTACCTTTCGACGCCAACCGCCCGCAACCGAGCCAATATGTGAGACGCCTTGCCCGGGTGCGCACAGGTGACGGCACACACGGCAGGGCCTGCCTTTGCCAACACTCACCGCGGCCAGGAGCATCGAGTCGTTGGGCTGGAAGCTGTTGGGCCCTTCCTCCCAGACGTACCCGTCGCTTGCCAGCGAAGTGATGTTGCCGCCGACGCGATCCCTCGACTCGGTCACCAGGAAGCTCTTGACGTTGTCAGCGTGCTTAGTTGCCAGTGCCTGTGCTGTGACGAGGCCAGAGATGCCCGCGCCCACGACGACCGTGTCGTAGACGTCTGGTTCGGGGCCCCCGTTGCCAGAGGCCGCGCGAACGCTGGTACGCGCGCGAACACCAGCTATTCTAGAGACCAATTGAGCCTGCTGCTTGAGGGCCACGCCAAGGGGCTGCCGCTGCTGGGCCTGGGCAGCTGCAGCAGCACCAGTGACCCTGCTGCAGCCTGTCCGCAAGCTGCTGCGGGGCCCCATGCGTGCACCTGAAGCACGCCTTGATGGCGCCATCACGCCAGTCTGGGCGTGGGACGAAAGCATGGCTGCTGTACGCCGAGAGAAGCAGTGAGATCAAGCCGAGCTTGTGATAAACGCGTCTAAAGTGGTTCACTGGGGCATCCAACGGTTTTATAGACACGGCTTTTATTGGACCTCAAAGGATCTCTCCTACATCGCCGGCCTTCATCACCTCTGGTTGGCCAGTGACTATAGTGCGAGCGGCACCGTCGTCAGCACACGCACGAGTGCGACGACAGTCGGGGTGTACCGTACGTGCAGTGAGGAAAAATCGGAGGAGTTCTTAGTTCCATTACATGAGACTGCTCTTGTCAGATCGATTGATCAACACGCTGGGTTTGAACTGGCCTCCTGAACAGCTCCTTACAGACCCCAGAAGTTGAGTGCCGATAATTGTAAGACCGCAATCGTAATTACAGCTGGTAACAACACAACAGCAGATTCACTGCCGGCAAAGCTGCTTGTGGGTGTACAGCATAGCTGCTGCAAGAGGGCGACGCCTGAACGCAAGCACAAGTCCAGCGGCCGGTTTCTCGTGCCAAAACGCCAGCGCACCCCCGAAATCCTAGGTGTGGCGCTGCCGCAGGCACAGCGGGCGCCATGCAGCTGAGCGCGGGGTCGTCCGACCTCGCGGTGGCGGGCGAGGACCTGATCGGCCTGCTGGAGCGCAGCGGCACCACACTCGCTCAAGTGGCGCGGCGCTTGGAGGAGGAGTTTGCCGACCGCTTCTCAGATGTTGGGGTGAGCAGTCCGGCGGGGCGCATTGGCTGGCGCCGGCGCGGCACGGGGCACAACGCTGTGGCGACCAACAGCCGCATGGTTGCGCCGCCCGTACCTCGCAGAGGGGAGGCACCGGCGCTGACGTATCAACATCGCCTGCGCTGCGGGCTTGCTCCCTCTCAGGTCAATCCCCTGGCGATAATAAAGCGCATCCGGCGGCTGGAGAGGTGCGCATCTCGCGGGCCGCGCCCACGGCGGAGCGGCAGCCAGCAGCGACCCGACGAGTCCAGCCTTGCAGCTGTTGTGGCTCTGCGTTGGCGCAGCTCGGCGCTGGCGCGAGCTGCCTCATGGCAGCAAGCGTATGAGGCAGAGTTCTCAATCCAAATGCCACACATTCACACCACAGGGACCTGCCTGAGCTGAAGGAGCAGTGCCAAGCCCTCATTACAACCAAGCAGGTGGAGGGCTGGGCGCTGCTGCGCGCATGCGCCCCGCTGTCAGGACCTTTGGGACGATCCACCATGGCATGCCTGACTCAGCGCTTCAAGGGTTGATCTTCCCAGGCCGATCAACTGCCCAAGCCCGAGCTTCCGACCTGCGCCTGCGCGCTCTCTGCGAGGGAACAAGCTCCTTGGTGATCCATTGCAACCCCCACCGGGAACGACCGTCCACAGGAGCTGACCGACTCGGCGCGGCAGCTTCTGCACAGCAATCGAGACCAGCTGCAGGCGCTCAACGCGCGCAGCGGCGCGCCTCAGCACGACGACGCGGCGGTGGTGGGCGCGTTTGACTCGGCCATTGGCGAGTGGGACTCCCAGATGCGGCGAGCACGGGAGAATGCCGGCGGTGAGATGTCACTGGGCACTGCTTTGGCGCACGCTTGCTGCAGTGGGTACCGCAGCGCGGGTTGCTTGTGCGCACGCCCTTGCCAGGGTGTGCACTCCTGGAGCTACTGGCAACTTCAAGGGCGGATGGCCAGACCTTGGGTTTGCATTCAAGGGCATGCATACATGGGGTTGAGGTCACTAGCATGCGCATGGGCAGGCATGCACGCGCGCGCACGCGCGCACACACACACACACACACACACATACACGGCAAATGTTCCATATATGTGGGAGTGCGCGCGGGGCAGCGCGCGCGTGTGGAAGTGAAAAAATAAGAGGGGGGGGAGAAAAATGCGCGGGCGCCGGTGGCGGCGCCCGCAGGGCGCAGAGACACGCACACACAGACACACGCACACACAGACGTGCATGTGTGTGCACACACGCTCGCGCGCGCACGCTCACACACACACGCACACACACACACACACACACACATTGACGGTTTTGCTTATGTGTGCATGCCTGCTGTGCTCGTCTCGCAGGTGGGGGCCTGGCGTACACCACGCAGGCGCTCAACCTCGCCCTGGCGAGGTCAAACCTGCAGTGACTGCAGTCCTTTCTTCCGCTGGACCAAGCAGTCATTCTGGAGCCTTGATCACCACGTCTTTGCATTTAATATGCGTCAATCTTTAGCGTGTGTCGGCATGGCTTTTGAAGCTTTGCGCCGTGATGGTGTCATTGCGGCACACACACGAGCAGGAGCCCGCTCTTCAACGCCGAGCGTGGCTCAAACAGCATCAAGGCACATCAGACCACTTGATTGCTGCGCACCCACAATTTCACAATTTACAGCTGATGGGTTTCAAGTGAAGCACGGGGATACAGACAGCAGCAGGACCTCACAACCGTCCCAGGCAAATTAAAGGGCGAGAGGGCAGGGTGCGCTCGGTCAAAGGCGTCACGCCGCCGGGCCTGCGCAAGCTAGCAGCCGGACCCGGTGGGTGCATATCAATCAGCAGTTTTGCAGCACAGTGAGTTTGCTTCGCAGTGCTCGACGGTCACGGGGCAAGCGGTACAGCAACCGGCTGCTCAAGTTGGGCGCACGCTTCCATGGTTGAGTGCAAGCGAATGCCATGCACAGGGTCAGTGGCAGCAGTGCAACAGCAGCGCAAGTGGGCACTCCACCATCAGTGCACGCCTGCCCCAGCACATGTGCGCGTGTGGGTAATTGGCTATGGGCTCGACGCCAAAATTCGCTTCGCCTTTGCCGCTAGCAGCGCAGGGGCAAGGAAAGTGGGCCCACGACTGTATCTATTGGACATGCAGCAGCATTGGCGGCGGGTCGGACAGGGTTTATGATATGCTAGTAATCAAAGCAGCACCGCCGCCCCAACAGCCGCCGCGGCCGCCACCACCGCCGCCGCCGCTGCGCCGCGGCGGGCGCCCGCTGCGTTGGTGGTGCTGAAGTCCCCGGTCTGCACCGACGCGAACACCTTGGGGTCGACGCTGACTGTGTCCAGCGACGCGCACGACACCTTGCTGCTGGCGCGCGCGCACGCCTTGGCGCCGTCGGCCACCTCCGTGCTGTTGGCGCCCAGCACCCACGCTGTCTGGCCGGCGCCGGTGGCGACACACGCGCGCACGAGGTCGTTCCAGCGGCAGAGGGGCGCGCTGGCCTTGCAGGTCCCGGGGGAGGAGAAGGCGGTGCAGCTCTTGGCCATGGCGCGCAGGGCCACCACGCCCGGGCAGTCGCCCCAGACTGCAAATAGACGGGGACGAAGGTGGGGGGACGGCGTTGATATGATGCATGGTTTGTTCATGGCTGAGATCCGCGTCGCCCCCTGCCATCATCACCAAATTATCGGCCCCAGCAACAGCCACCAAACCTTCGGGCAGCAAGCCCAGCACATGAGCATCGCACCTCTTTTGGGCGCCAACCCCACCGGCGCTCGCTGTCTGCCCTCCTCACCAACGTGTCCCCCACCACCGCGGCCACCCACCTGCGGGGTCCTGCGACGCGATCTGCTTCATGATCTTCGCGGTGCCCTCCTTGTCCTTTTTCTTCTCAAGCGCAAACATCTGCTTGGGCATGCACGCACGCGGCGCGAGCGCCGGCGCCGACCCCCCGGCACCCTTGACCTCCGACAGGTGGCGCAGCTGCCCGTGGCTGCCGCCCTGGGCGGCCGCGACCTGCAGCTCATCGTACCACACGCAGCTGGGCCCCATGCGGCCGCACTCCTTCTCGTTGAAGGCGGAGCCGCAGCGGACGTAGGACTCCATGAGGGAGCCGGGGCAGCCGGACTTGAACACGTCGCGCTGGGCCAGCAGCGACGCGTCGACATTGCAAGACGGCGTCTGGGGGACGAGCGCGTGCGCGCGGGCAGATGTGTCGGGTATTGTACGGTACTGTATAGGTCAAAATTTGGTGTGCCACCTTCGTGCAACTTTTCACGGACGGGGCACGATTGAAGCTGGAACAAGGGACAGGCGCCTCAATCACTGCGCAGACTCACCAACTGCAGCGGAGCACAAGCCTAAAACAACGCGGTCATCCATCAACTGCGCGGTCATCCATTCACTGGACCATCTGCAAAAATCTCAATGCCATGATGCAATGGTGATATGGCGGCTGCAGCCATCACCGGCACCCTTGCCAACCCCAGACCGTCGCACCAGGGTGTTGTCCCAGGTGCAGGCGTCGGCCGCGACGCAGTCCGCCGAGGTCTCAAAGATGTGGCAGGCCGCCTCCATCGCAGACCCCTGCAGCACCTGGACGGCTAGAGGGTTGTCCGCGGGGCTGCTGGCCAGGGTCGGCAGGCGCGAGATCACGAATGACGGCGACGCGTCGCACACCACATCGTTGCGCCAGATGCACTTGCTGACAGTGGCGGCCCACGCGGCGGGCGCCAGGCAAGCCAGCAGAAAGAGGGCAAGCGGCTTAGTGGACGCCATGGCGTCTGGGGCCTGTCTTCGGTCCTGGAGTCGCATCAAGGTTTGGGGGTGGTGCGGGGTGCGAGCAGCCACGCTCGGTTGACAAATGGGCAGCTCAGGTGTGTGGGCGCTGCCGCTACTGCTGTTGGGAGCCGGGGCAACCCAGCGACAGCGTCAATGGTTGTAAAGTAACCCTATTCTCTTGAGTACGCAGGCAAGATGCTGAAACAAACCGCCACCCCACACGGGCTTTAGCCAGGCAGACCGGTCCCTAATCGCATCGACTTCACAATGACCTCGATGCTGACCATAACACACATTCAGTGAGTAACACACACCCGATTCACCTCGTCTGGCCGACAACTACAGTAGCTGCTGCTAAGGTCCACTCGCACCGCGCCCCGATCGCTCAATCTCGCTGTCTAAACGCATCTATAATTGTATATGCTGTAATAAACGTGTACATGTGCCTCATTTGCAGCGTCCTGCTGCAGCAGCAGCAGCAGCAGCATCAGCAGCTGCTGTTGACCTTCCATCCAAGCTGGGGGGCGATGCATGGCGATCATCCGATACTCAGATGCTTGCGGGCTGCTGTTGCTGGGTCCACGCCAACCATTACTGATGTCAAATCCGTTTAGCCTAACACACGTAACTCACTGCAACCAACTAGCCCCACCGATACGGAAACTGACACATTTTCACAACCACATTCGGGCAGGCTATTGGGGCAGTGGCTGGGAAAGGGCATTCCACCCAACATCACCACGTCACACATTGCCCGCTGCCCACAGCCGTCATCACCCATCACCATCCACCACTACCACTACCTTGCCCACAGTCCCGCCGCCCTGCAGCGCCTCCAGCGCTGCTGGCAGCCGCTCCCACGGCTCCACCAGCCCCACATGGGGCGGCGGCAGGTGCAGCGCCTGCACCTGGTCAAACAGGTCCGCCATGAGATCCGCCCTCTGGTATAGCCAGATGAGGTTGAACCCCAGGGCACCCTTGTTCTCGCCTGGCATGGTTAGCACGTCCAGCCGCGGCCGCGTGGCCCAGCTGAGCAGAAGCCGCAGTGCAGCGAGCAGGTTTGGGGGCCACAGGAGCCGCCAGTCGCGCGCAAGGCTGATGCCGGGGGGCGGGGTCAGGGTGCCGGCGCCAAAGACGACGTATCTGCAGTGTGCAACATTGTGGCAAGGGGTGGCAGTGCCTGCATGGGAGGTGTGTGGGGTGTGTGGGTGGCTGTGGAGAACTCTGCAGCGGGGGGCCAGTAGTGACCTGGGGAAGGAAGAAGAGCCTTCGCGTAACCCACACAATCGAACGAACGCCGCAGGCAGCACACCACAGCCTTACAAGCGGACGGGTCCCTTGCCAGCGGTCCCTGTGCAGACCCGCCGCTATTGATAGCTGCCAACAGCGCAGCAACCCCAAGTCTTGAGGGCACGGGCACCGCGGCCTGCCCCGGGCTGGCCCCTCACCTGCCGCATGGCGCGAGGGCGTCGTACCCTGGCTGCAGGTACTCCCCCGCCGCACTGTCCAGGAACACGTCAAAGCCCTCCAGGTCACGCGCCCGCAGGTAGCCCTGCAGCTGCGCCCTCACGGCCGCATCGCCCCTGACCCTTGCGACGACCCCCACCCCGAGGGCTGCGGCCTCGTCGCCCCCGCTGCCGCCGCCGCTGCCGCCGCCGCTGCCGCTGCCGCTGCCGGTGATTTCAGGGCTCAATGTCACGCCGCCGCCGCCGCCGGGTTGATGGTGCAAAATCTGCCTCATGGTCTTGACCTTGCCGTCGCTCCCAACCAGCCCCAGCACGCGCGCCCCACACGCGCGGCAGATCGCCACGGCTTGCAGCCCCACGCCGCCCGCCGCGCTCTGCACCAGCACGGTGGCGCCGCCGGGGCGGCGCTTGCACGCGGCCTGGAGGTCGCCGAGCACGAGCAGCCCGTACGCTGCCGTCAGGGCCTGCACGGCAAACGCGGCACCCTGGGCGAAGCTCCAGCCGTCGGGGATTGGTCGAAGGTAGCCTGCTGCGAGCGCAACGTGCGACGCAAACGCGCCGAAACGGGTGACGCCCATAACGCGGTCCCCGGGCCGCAGCGAGATGCTTGGGGTTTGGCCGCCGCCGCTGCTGTCGTCGGGATTGTCTGGGTGCACATCTGTCACCACGCCCGCGAATTCCAGGCCGGGTGTGAAGGCGCCTTTGGGGGCCGCTTGGTAGAGCCCGAGGCAGCAGAATACGTCCGCAAAGTTCAAACCAATGGCCTTGACCTCGACTAGGGCCTCGCCAGGCTGCAGCTGGGGCATGGGGTCGTCTGGGGTAGGGTGGGTGCAAGGGTTCGCCGTGGTGATCAACACCTGGTGTGGTCAATGCTGGTCTGACGCGACAACATGTGTTGGCGCGACGGCCCAACCCTGACCGCCGCCATGCAGTCGTCGCCTTGTCGTGGACGCTGCATGCAAACCTTTCGCCTCACCCAACAGCTTCAGGTCTGCCAAGGCCCCTTGCTTTGTAATCTGCCATATCTGTCGTGTGGTGCGCTTGTTGGGTGCTGCTGCCATGGCAATGGTGCGCCGACGCGCGGGCAGATGAAAATTATTGCGCAAACGGTTCATGTTCATCAGTAATGCCATATCTACGTCTAAACAAGAAGCACAGATCACTCGGCACAGCACTCAGCATCGGCATATGATCAAAGCACGCGTTCGATCATGATGTATCATACGGCACGGTGATTGACATGATAGCCTGAATGACAAGTTACTACGATACATTGAATTGTAGAGCTGCAAGTAGATCACATTTGGTATCGTGACTGTACAGCACGGGGCACTTAGGCTACTGTTGCTGAAGGATGACACGCAAACCGTCGCGAGCCTTGCTGTTGGGGTGAGAGCAGTTCAGTACAGCTGATCGTGCCGGTCACGCGAACGCTGCAGCTGCGCCACGGCGGTCGCTTGGCGCTGCAGGACCCATGCTGTCAACAGATGGCAGTGATGCTACTCGTTCCCCCTCGCAGGGGATGCCTGCTAGCGTGTATTGCCTTGTCAACGGCGGCGTCGGGAACGGCAGATATCAGAGGCAAAGTTGCGACAACAGGTGGGAGCATGAGCGCCCCCAGACACAAGACCGCCGCTGCCACGTGAAGCAGCTGCTGCGCCAATCCAGCCTCAGACCCTCCCAACAGCGTTCTTCAAAGGTCCAGCTTGACGCGTACCTGCACTCATGATGCACGTCTATGCATTCACCACAGTGGACGGCCTGAACACAGAGCCATTACCTCCTGGATCTGTGATTGAGGTTATTGCAACCAGCAGCAGCGGCCAGGAGGTGGGCACCCAATCACAACATCGCTTGACAAGATGTGCGACCTGGGACCAGGACAGTCAACGGTCTCATCCAGCAGCTGCAGACGCGCCTGGTGCAGCACTAATCATTGTGCACAGGCTGCTGGTAGACAGGCTCCACTTGCATCGACCATCAACGATAACACCCAGTTACGCACACCTTTGCAATCAAACACACACACATGCACGTGCACATACACACATACTCACAAACAGTTCAACCAACACACACCTCAACGCCTGCTGCAGATCCGCACCTTTGCTGACAAGGACGGCCTCTTCTGGCTGCGTGAGGTGCCCCCTGGCACACACATTGTCAGCGCCTACAACATCAAGTTTGTGTTTCCAGAGGTCAGACGGCGTTGGGCGGGGGCCGCCGGCGGCGGAGGCATGATGGGACACGAATGTCTTGATGGGCACACACACGCACACACGTGCGCGCGCACACACACACACACACATACACATACAAACACACATACGAACACACAAGCACGCACGCGTGCATGCACGCGCGCACACACACACACACACACACACACACACACACAGCTCCCATGGACACATCTGCTCGCGCGCATGCACCGCTGCTCGTGCTCACCAGTGCGCCTTTGTGCATGTGCATTCGTGCACATGCGTAAGCACGGCACACATGGTACTTACATGGCACCGAAAAAGCTGGCAACAGCACCTGTGACGGCCGCTTGATGGCAGCTTGTCGAGGTGCAGGTCAGGGCAAGTAATCAAGCTGGGGTACTTGGCCCACGTCTCCCCCCCTACACTCCCCCCTACACTCGACCCTGCACGTGTGACCCCCGCAGATTCGTGTGGATGTGTCCCCGTCTGGAGTTGTGGAGCGAGCTTCTTTTGTTTTCAACGGAGCTCCGGTGTGGCCCCGCGCAGCCGTGCAGCCGCGCATGATTGGCGCTTGTGTCGCTGCTGGCTGTTTCGAGCCTGTATGCTGCTGCTGTTCCTCCGTAACACTACCGTGCTTGCGCCCAGCCCCCGCCCCTAAAATCGCGCCCGCCTCCCCTGCCTCGCCACGCCCGCGCTTTGCCCACCCGGCTAGCTGCCGGTCGGCCCGCCGTTGGTGATCCGTCCCGCGGGCATGGCGCAGTACTACGAGCCGCGCAAGCCCCTGGACATTCGGGGCATCGTCATGAGCCCCTACGGCCTCATGATCGGGTTCTCCGTGTTCATCATGGTCGTCATGCCCATGATGAAGGTGGGGGCGGGCCGGGCGGATGTGTCGCCGCATGCGCGTGTGCGGGGAGCTGAGCTGCGTCTGGCAGTGGTGCCCTGTGGTTCTTGCGGAACTTGAGTGGGCAGGGGCTGCGCGCTCAGAACGTGAACGGGTGAGGGGGGTCGGGCGCAGCACGCCACATCACAGCTGGCGATCCCCGTCATGATTACAGGCCACACACACAACACACACACCACGCACACACACATGAAGTCGAAACACCCCTTAATACTCGACGCCCCTCAACCCTTCCTCCCACAACGTCCGCCGACTGGCTAACCAACCTTCCGCCACCCCACCACCGCCGCCAGATGGACCCCGAGGAGTACCGCGAGGCAATGTCAAGCATAAGCGGCGGGGGCGCGGGCGCCTCGGGCGGCCAGGCGGGCGGCGGCGCCGCCATCGCGGCGCCGCAAGGCCTGGGCGCCGTCACGCAGCGGCGGGCGGCGGCCGGGCGCGGCCGGTGACGAGCTCGGGGCCCTGGAGGCGGTCTGCGCATGGGTCCACGGCGCCGAGCTGGTTGCTGTATACGAGCGGCAAGCTGAAACCTGTGCTTGCCAGACTTTCTAGGCTCTGGTCCGGCCTTGTTACTGTGTGCTGATTGCAGCCTTTACTCTGCTGTTGATCAGTGGTGAAACTTCCATCCCCAGCACAGCGCGGCACGCAGCAGCCCCCCTCCTGGCTTACAAAGTTTTGCCACAAGCCAAATGACCAGTGCGCAGGTTTGCCGGCCACCAGCATGTACGGTGCGAAGTTGCAGCCATGGGTCAATTGCCGCTTGGGTTTGCTTGTCATGCAGGCGCGGACCTGCGTCGGGTGGAGCGCCGCCCCGCTGCGCACCAAAACTACGTATGTGTAGGCAGTAGTGATGATGTCTGTGTGTCAGTGCTGCGAACCGCATGTCACGCAAACTGGTCAAGAGTCATGTGGCAAAGAACCACGGTGAGTCAGACCAAGTGGGAAAATCGTGTGCGACTCGGTCAGGCTTGGAAATCAAGAAAGTGGTGCGCGGAAAAGTTATGCCGTAATGAAGTTGGTCAAACTGTGAAAATATTGAGGCGGAATGGTCAATGGCAGAGTGTGTTGAGCTGGGCGTTGCACGGTCAAAACGTAAGAGAAGCAAGCGCCGCGTTGTCACTGCGGTCTGCCGGTCTTCCCCCCATCAGAGGCAGCCCTTACAATCAGGGGGCCGCCGATACGGCTGTGGCTGTGGGCGCGGGCGGGGGCGGCGCTGGCGGCAGCGATATTTTCTCAAGGTGTGTGGCCAGCAGCTCCATCTTGTTGAGCAGGGCGGGGTCCGACAGCCTGGTGACCGCGTGACGGCGGGCACAGGTGGGGGCCAGGCAAAGGGGAAAGGTTGGGTGTTGGGTGCGAGACAGCAGCGGAATGCAAGAATGCGGGCTGCCACACGCTGCACATGCTGCTTGGGCCTTGATGCTGCCCCCTTCCAGGTAAAAGAGCGTCTATTCTGAGCACAATCTGCACCAGGCGGCATGGGACCATCAGCGCATGTCTAGGCCCCAGTCACGCACCGCACCCCACCCCACCCCCACCCAGCCCCACCCAGCCCCCAGCCCACCTGGACACGAGGTTGGCCAGCCGCTCCCCCAGCATCAGGCCGGCCTGGCCGCCGGCCGCCGGCTGGCCGCTCGTCCCTGAGTGCCGCGAGGGGGAGCAACGAAGAGGTGTGGGGGGTGCATACCGCAGCTCGGCGGCCGCGACGTGCGTCCATGTATGTGCCCGTCATTATTGTTTGTCGATATCCACATGACTGTCACCCCATTGTGGAATAGATGGGCATGCACAAATGTGTTTCTGTGTGCACGCGCATCCACACGCCGACGCACACGTATGCTCACAAACACGGACCACTCACATACGCGGACCAAAACCTACCTGTCCCCTGCGTCTGCTGCGCCTGCGCATACAGCAGGCCCTTGATGACGTCATACTCCTGCTTGAGCCGCACCAGGCCCCCCTGCAGCTCAGAGCTCCTGGCCCTCTCCTTGTCACAGACCGTCCTGGGGAAGAGGGGAAAACAAGAACGGGGGGGACCAAGGAGCAACAGCTCAGCAGAAAACGAGGGGCAAACCTATGGGAACGCTGTCTTTGGGGAGCGGGGCGACACGGTGGTGGCACCTCGAATGCATGGCAGCACATCGTCGTCAATGTGTAAGAACTCTACAACACAACCACTCAATCACCAACTCACAAACCGATGGCGGCCACACACCAGATCC
>NW_014012075.1:0-857 GCF_000611645.1 Monoraphidium neglectum
CACACACACACACTCTTACGCACACGCTCCCTCTCTTGATCACACACAAACGCACACACGAGCCGTCACAGACCAAGCATCAGCCCCCCCCTCTCCCCCCACCTTGTCGAGCTCCTCCAGCCTCTTGGCCTGGCCCTCAATGATGGCGGCCTGCTGCCGCTCCTTGCGCTCCACGTCAGCGCGCAGCTCACGCAGCTCCTCCAGCTCGGCGGCGTCCGCCTTGTGGGACGCCAGGTCGCAGCGCAGCGCCTCCGACTGGCCGGGGGGATTGGGAGGGGTGGGTGGGGGATGGGGGGTTGGGCCATTGGCGCAGTCACACATGTGGCATGGCTCCAGGGCTAATGGCATGCAAAACTAGAAGGGTCCCGGCACGCCGCGATGCCCCAACAGCGAACGCATGGCTCGGCTGATCTGCCCCCCTGGCTGCTGCGAACCAAGGCCGGTGCGTGCATGAGGGGTCTGGGTTTGCGCTGTTGCAGCCCCACCCCTACTGTCCACTCCTCCTGGCCCCCACCTGCTCCTCAGCGCGCCCGAGCTCCTCCAGCAGCGCCGCCACCTTGTCGTCGCGCGCCCTCAGGGCCGTGCGCATGTCCAGCTGGCTGCTCTCAAGCTGCTCCTTCAGCTCTGGGCGGGGGAGGGGCGGAGGGGTCGGGGTGCGGGGTGGACGGTGCACACACGGAGATGGTTGCTCAGGCGTGGCAGATGGTCGGGTTGCAACAGCAGGCTGTGACGACGCTTCGTCAGGGGCCGACAGCAGTCGCCATGCTGTCGTGGCACATGATTGGAAACAGCGCGGATTATTGCTGAGCTTGCTGAATGCTCTCCTGACTGATCCTCTTTGCCCACCCGGCCCTGGC
>NW_014012075.1:1477-13864 GCF_000611645.1 Monoraphidium neglectum
TTGGCCTGGTCGTCCTTGGCCTTCTCCAGCCGCGCCACCTTCTTCTCCAGGGCGTCACGCTCCTTCAGAGACTCATCCAGGGCCCTGGGGGGTGGCGGCGGGGGAACACAAGGGCAGGTTGACGGGTGGCAGCAGACAGGGCTCTGGTTAGCACAGTGGTAGTGTGGATTTGGGAAGAGGGTAGATCGTGCGAGCCTCGTTGCCAACATGTATGAGCTGCACTTTGACTTGGACAAGCGCTTGAGGACGCCGCGGCAAAGGCCCGGCACGCCAGGCACAGGGGGTGCCCGCACCTCTCCGCCGCCGCCGCGCGTGTGTTGGCCTCCTCCGCCTCCCTGCAGCGCGCCTCCACCAGCGCGGTGAGCTCCTCCAGGCGGCCGTTGAGCACACGGCTCTGGGTCTCGTCGGCGGTCGCCTGCGCCGACGACAGCGCCTGCGTGCCAGGCCGTGGCGGGCGGGTGCGGTGGTGAGCTGCGGTGTGCTTGCGCAGCTAGGAGTGTTGTGGTTTTGCATGTAAGGTGCTCGGCGGCCAGCCATGGGGCTGAACGTCTGGTCCTGAGAACACAGGAGCTTTTGTGGTTTGTGCCCGTCCCAGGAATGCAAGAGCAGCGGCCCACCCACCGTGCGCGCAGACTCCAGCTCTCGCCGCGCCTCAGCCGCCTCGCAGCGCGCGGCCTCAAGCCGCCTGTCGAGCTCTGCGCGCGCATCACCCTCAGCCGCCAGCGCCTCACGTGCGTCTGCCAGCTCAGCCACTAGCTGCTCCCGCGCCAGCCTGGGGATTTGATGCGCGTGTCAGTGCGTGTTGCGTGGGTTTCGTTGTGATTGTGCATGTGTGTGTTTGCACACGCGCGCACGCGCGCGCACGCGCGCGCGCGCGCGCGTGTGTGTGTGTGTGTGTGTGTGTGTGTGTGTGTGTGTGTTTGTGTGTGTAAGGCCAGCATGAGTGTGCGGACAGGCGGCGTGTGTGTGCAAGAAGCCGGCAAGGGGTCCTGCGGCTCACTGCAGCCCCCACCTGAGCTCGCCCTCGCGTGCGCTGTTCTCCTCTGCCGCGCGCCGTGCGTCCTCCAGCTGCTGCGTGAGCTCCGCAATGTGGCCCTCAAACTTTGAGGTCACCGCACCCACTGGGGGGTGTTCAGAACAAGTGGCAGGGGAGGGCGTCAGTGGTGACACAGGTTTGGGCTCAAACACACAAGAAGTATGGCCCACAGAAGTAAAGCACTGGTAAAGAGTCATCATTGCAGTAATGCTTTCATTGACCATCATGGTGCCATTGCGCTGACTACTCACCTGCCGCGGTGGCTGCTGCTGCGGTTGCAACGCTGCCGTTGGCGCTCTGCTGGGGCGCGGCCTGCGCCACCTCCGCCTGTGCCTTGGCCTGATGGGGAGGCCAAGAAACGCCAGTAGGTTCGAGGGTGAGGTACAACAACAAACACACCTGTGGCCACCTGTGCGCATGCATGGGGTTACCCTTGTACACATTGGATTAGCACGCATGCATATGCACAGTGGACAGAGCACAAGCACGCCTTGGGACGTTACCAAAGCCTGCTGTAGGCAGCAGCTGATTCTTTGCAGCGCCAAAAGCCTCACCTTGGTGTACCTTTTGACCATGACGTCATTGATGTGGGTCTGCAGCGCCATGCAGATGTCCTCACCCTGTGTTTGGGTTGAGAGTGTATATTCATTAGGCCGGGGGGCCGGTCGGGTGCATGAAATCTGAAAAGCTAGCTAAAGAGGAGAGCAAGATGAATGGGGCCATGTCAGGTATGAGCAGGTGCAGCAGCGTCCTATCTACCAGTGGTCAGCCATGACAGGCGCCACCGTCCACCCACGGAAGCGCGCGCCGCTCGACCATTGCCCCTCCTCACCTGCTTGGTCTCAAACTGGAATATGTGCAGCACCCCCGCGACCCTCATCTTGAAGAACACGGCCTGGCTGCTGCTGCCAAACTGCATGATGTCACGCAGCTCGGCGCTGTGGAGGTACTCCTTGGGCACGGGCCTTGGGGGCAGGGGGTGGGTTTTGGAGGGGGGGACATCAATGCGGTGGTGGGAGAGGTAGAGTGACGCCGGCAGCTGCAGGGCACTTTTGGGACCGACGATGAAAACCTAAACCCTGCAGTGCACTTTTGGGGCCGGCAAGCCGTTGCGTGCGGCAGCTGGTAGACCCCCAGCCTGCAGGTCTAGCCTGTAGGCACGCGCCTGTACCAACCCGACTGAGCAGCAGCCCTGCCAGTACCGCGCGCCCGCAATGCCATTGTCACCACCACACAAGTGCCCCGCCCACCTGAAGAAGTGCACCCCGCGCTTGTTGATGCCCAGCACCAGCTTGGCCGGCAGCAGGCCGATGGGGTCCTCGATGCGCCGCACTGTGAAGAAGGTGCTGCTGCCGTAGGGCAGGGTGCGCAGGATGCGCAGGAACTGGGAGCGCGCGTCCTCCTTGGAGAACTCAGACAGGGCCTTGTACCTGGGCGGCCGTGGTGCGGCACGGCATCAAGGCCGGTAAGGGCGCTCAAGCAACCGCGAGGGCGGGGGTCGACAGGACAAGGCAGGCGTACACACTGCAAGGGCTTGGTAGTAGTTGACCAAGAGCAAATGTTTCGGCGCTGACATCGCCGTTAACGGCCTCAGCGGAAGCAACCGGCCCCCTTCAACCCCTCATCTTGTATCCCAGCACCCTGGCCACGGCCTCACCGTGCGCCCACGTCTGCCCGCCACTCGTCGCGTGGCCGCGTGCCGAAAACCTGCCGCGTGATGAAGCGCTCACAGCCGGCCATCATGGCCTCGGGGTCGCCACCCAGGGCTGGCCCGTACTCCGCCTAAGGGGAGTGCAGAGAGAGGGAGGGAGGGGGAGGGGTGAAGGAAAGGCCACAGGTGTCGTGTCAGTGGGTGGAGCGGGTGCGTGACAGTCATGGCAGGTGGGCTGCTGGTTGCCGAGGGGTCGCAGGCTCCTGATTGTATGCAAATTCCATCTGGTGGCAGCGCTGATGAACGTCTGTAGGGCGGGCCCAGCGCGCCTGCCCACCACAGCCTCCGCGCACCTGCATCTGCAGCGCCGCCATCTGCGCGGCGTCGTCGCGCACCACGGGGTAGTTTCCCGCCAGGTAGTCGTGCTGGGCCTGGGGTGGGGGTGCACAGGAGGAGCATTGGTGGACGCGCAGAGTCAGTGACGTCATGCGATGACCAGGGGGGGAGATGTTGCGCCGCAAGAGCAGCCTGGTGCTGTGGAGGAGAATGGCTGGCAGAAAAACACATACCCCTACGCGCCTGCTGCATTCTGCATACAGATCCCCCACCCCGCTTCAAAACGAACCCGGCCGCCTCCCGACCTGGATGTAGCTGAGGTTGATGAACTGCGGCTCCGACACCGCCTCGTCCGTCTCCCTGAACATGCGCTTCTTGAACAGCAGCCGCGCCTGCCAGCCCTCGTGCGCGCTCTTAGGGCTGCGCAGGTCGGCCACCACGTCCGCGATGTACCTGAGGCGGAGGGAGGGGGGTGGCGGTTCCGAGGTTGAGATGAGGCGAGGGGAGCCTCCTGACAAGATACATCCCTGGAACTCTCAGGGCTACGCGAGCTCCCATTGGTGCCACATGCAACGGCGCAGGCTGCGTTTTGTGAAACTTGCAAGCGGTCCCTGTTGGCTTGCATCCGCTCCTGCCGCATGCCTCTGAATCCACTTCCTGTGCAAGGACTGCCCCTCCCCCCCCCCCCCGGGGGCGCGCACCTGTTGTCATCCAGCAGCGTCTGCTCGTCCCCTGGTCCGCCCTCCACCGCCGCCTTCTGCGCCACCACGGGCTTGTACCCCACAAACAGCGTGAACGTGCTGTAGGCCTGCAGTCGGATGATGGAGCTCACCTGCTCTACCGCCTCGAGCACCTGTCGGTTTGCCCCCAAAGCCGACAGCATGGGGTTGAGCTCACGATGGGCACAAAGGCCGCACCAATTGCAACCAGGGAGCCTGTCTGCAGCAGGTTTACGCACCTCCCCACGCGTTTCAGCCCATCAGGCAGCCCCTGCAGGACGCCTCCATCAAACCCCTCCTACGTGCGCAAAGCCACGCATCGCCCATCAGCCTCCCCCCCAACCCACCGTGGTGGTGATGTCGTAGGCGATCTCCTCAAAGGTCTCGTCCAGGAAAAACACCAGCACACTCAGCCGGCGCGAGGACAGGTGCGCCAGGATCTCCTCAGATGTGGGCAGCTGGCGGCGGAGCGAGAGTGGGTGTGAGTGAATACGAGGGCTACAGGGTGCCGCCAGGTTTGTGCTGTGAGGCCTGGGGCCGGCGGCAGAGACCCGGCTGCATCGCGGAACCGCAAAAGTGGGCAGGGCAGGCGCCACACGGCCGGCTCACCGTGCGCCGCGGTCCGGCCTTGGTGGACCTCTTGAGCGCCGCCCACGTCGCCTCTGCCGCTGTGCGCACCGCCTCGTCGCCGGGCGCGGGCGCGCCCCCGCCGCTGGTGGCTGCTGGGCCGTCGCGCACGACGCCGTGGACGTACTCGCTGATGAGGCCCGTGAAGTCCTGGGGGCCGAGAGCAGGCGCGCGCATGTGCATGCATCGTGCCATGGCGTTTTTTTCGTGTGCATGTGCATGGCGGGTGTCTGCGTGCACGCACGTGCACAAGTTGAACGTGTGTTTTGTTCGCCTGTGTGTGTTGTGTGTGCGCGCGCGTGCGTGCGGGCTTGCGGGGTTAAGTGCAAGTGTGTACTGTACTGTCAAGAGGGAAGGGTGCGGGAGCAAGGTGCTTGGTGGCAAAATCCCTGCAGCAGGGACGCCCACTCTGGTGGCACTCCCTCCTTGGCTGTGCAGAAATCTAGACGCGTCAGCCGCGCACGGCCAAGTTCCTCGGCGCCGCACCTTGCTGGGCGGCATGGAGGCAGCAACCAGCGTGAACAGCTCCCAGGCGCGCGCGCGGCTGGCGGGCAGGGGGTTGCCGCGCGTCTGGCGCACGAGCTGCATGTACAACTCGTCACGCAGCTCGGGCCGTTTCAGGCCCTGGGGCAGAAGGGGACGCGGTGCTGCAGGCGTCAGGGCGCTGGAGCGGGGTGTGCATGACATGCGGTGTGACCCGAGGGCTGCTACATGCCTGGGTAGTGCGAATCAAGCAGCAGCACGAGCATTCCATCACTCCCTGCATGTGATGTCTAGTTTGCTGTAAAAAACATATTGTGCCGCAGCCCTCCCACTCCCGGTCCCACCTGGTGCAGCAGCTTCTGGACCACCTCGACCGCCATGCTCTGCGGCAGCCGCCCCTCGCGGCCGTCGTCGCCGCAGTAGCGCTGGATGTGGGCGTGCATCTTCACGGCGCGGGACGCGTGCTCCGGGGCCAGCTTGAGCAGGGACGTGGGGATGGCCTCCTGGGGGGGCGGGGAATGTTCAGAGGTGATTGAAGAAGTGATCGCACAATCGGACATGGGAACAGGAAAATGGTTCCACGGTCGGACATGCCACCCCGCAACATGCAAACAACTGCAGCGCGCACGACGAGGGTGCTGAACGCCGCAGCTGGTCGGCGCAGCACCAGCAATCAGCCATGATTCCAGCTGTAATCCTCAGCCAGTACAGGCTGCTCAATGCGCCGTCGGGCCGCATATGATGGCCGAGTGACCATGCTCCGCAACACCTATGCACCCGGCTGGTGCCTGTGCGCACAAGGTTGCTTGCCAAGCACGCTGTGCAGCGTGCACATGCTGCACTCGCTCACGTTGGACCAGGTCAGCAGGTCCTCGGCAGACATTGTGTGCTGCGCCGCAGCCGCTGCGGCTGCAGCAGCCGCCACTGCCGGTGGCGTCCTTGGTGATGCGCCCGAGCCGCCCGGCGTCCCCGCGCCGCTGCCCTGGCAGCTGCCACCCGAGGGCGTCACCACGCCAGCCGGGCCAGCTGAGATGTACGCGTCACTGCCGAGCGCCATCTGGGCTGCCGCGGGCTTGGCCAACATCTTGAGCTTGAACAGGTTGGTCAGCTTGCCACCCCCGTTGGTGCGCTGCACGGCACGGTTGAAGCTGTCCAGCTGCACGCACATGCGGCCATGCAGTGGGGTTGTGTGAGACAAGGCGTTAACACACACGCGGCCTGGACAGCAGCCACTGGCTTGCGGGGCCTGCCAACAAGCTGGTGTGCATACGAGGCGCTCCCTTCGAGAAGCAAGCAGCGGTAGGGGTTGTTGTACGGCCGCTTCCAGCAGCTGCCGCACCTGGAAAGCGTCTGTGTGCCCGCTGAGCGCCTCGAGGCGGCGCGGCGGCGTGGCAAAGCCGTCACTTTCTAGTGCCTGTGTTTGAGCAAATGCCATAGCCACAGTGCAGCATGTTACCAGCAGGCTCAGCGATGGCAACATACGCTCCACGCCTTGTTGTCTCAAGAGTGCATGGCCCGAAGTGCTAACAACAGCCACGTGCTCCATTACAACCGGGGCGTCGCTGGCCCAGCGCAACCGAGCCTGACCGGCTGCGTGCACTCAGCTGGTGTGCATCAGAGGCCACCGCTTCTGTGCCGTCGCTGCTGCGCCCAACATGCACAACTGTCAGCCCAGCCTGCCCTCCTCTGCTCACCCCGCCGCCAGATTTGACGCTCCAGTCGTCCTCCATGGCCGCCAGGCCCCTGGCCCTGCAGCACGGGCGACACGCCTTGAGCAAAAGACCGCAGGTCACCGCAGGCTCACGCTCACACAAGCGGCTCCAGGATTCACGCTGCCGCACCGACACTACTGCAGCGCTGGTCATGAAGGCCATGGGCATGTGTATGATGGGCAAGTGCACGTCGATTGTGGACGCACACAGCGTCATGCACAACGCACCTGCTTGGCGCCAACTCTAAGGGTGCCTCCCCAGCCCTCACCAGGGCCCTTGTAGAGTCTTACAAGATATCAACTATACCCAAGTGCGGTCCGCGGGGTAATAGATTCAGCTGCGGTCCTCAAGACTTTGAAATGAATCGGTTGTGTGCTGGAGCAGCGCAACAACACTTGGTTGCGGAAACGATAGCAACATAGACAAAAGCCTCGCAGCAACTCTCGGTGCACCTTGTTGTGCTGCTGCTGCTGCTGCTTGCCCACCTGCTACCGACTGAAAAGCATCGTTTCTGCGAAGCTAATACTGGTTGGTTGTGTGCAGTCGTATTGTTTCTGTTTTTTATGCCTCGTGTTGCTCTCTCTCTCTCTGCATCAGATCGTGTGCACGCAGATCGATCAGCGAGTACGGTACCAGTGCGCACGAGCGTTCAACCCGCCCGCGCAACGCACACACGGGCTTTGGTCACCGACGTGGATGACACTATGTCCGGCGGAGGCGCGCGAAGCCCCCAGCACATGTGCTGGGAGTCTGTGTCACCTTGCAGCACTTTGCGCTTTCGCTGAGGCAGGCAATCGCGACTTTTGCTCCATGTGTGTGTGTATCCTGGAAATGATGCTCCAGAGTAAAAAGTCTGAGCCACACCTGTGTAGTAGCCCGCGGCGGCGGCGCTGCACTACCCCGGCGGCGCAGTTGCTGACCCCGGCGTTCGCACTGAGCGGTGTGCGACCTGCGCCGCGCAACGGCAAGCACATCCACCCTGGTGCATGCGGCCGCGACCGATTAAAGGCGGTGGAGACAGGCGCAAGGCCCAGCCTGTCCCCATACGCACGGCCCAACAACATGCGCCAAGCTGGGGAGCAGCCCGCTGCGAGGTGCACTGCGTTGCCCCTCGGGCCCATGGTGTGGCGCCTGATCTCACCACAGACTGATCCAGGATCACAATTTTCATGGCGTGAACTACGTCTTGATTCTTCATTGTCTAGTGAATAATGTAGCCAAAACTCAATTTGGTGTGATGGTGGTGCCCAGCTGTCTGCCGTGTGTTAATGAACATTTGAGGGCATTTGTCCCTGCTGAGTGCCTCCCTCACTTTTTGTTCGCAATCGTGTCCACCACAGTGGCTTGCACTAAGCCTCACTTACACATCCCTTGGGGGACCTGGGTGTTCACATTATCAAAGGTGTCGAATCCCGTGCCATTCCTGACAGATATGATTGCATTCGTCGCGAGTGAGTGCATGCACCTCCACACAGGGGTTAGCAACGCAAAGGGTGGCAGGATGGCTGATGTGAGGAAGCGTGGGGTGGGGTGTGGTGACAGCGACCAGTGGCGAATGTGGCGCAGCTCAAACGTGCAGTTGTGGCACATCACGCACTGCATGCCTGGTGGCTTTGTGCCCTCACACCATCTCATATCCTCTGTCAGCCAGAACGGCCCTTCGTCTATCAGCCACCCGTAATTGGCGCATCGTACAGCCCGCATGCCAAAACCACCGCACACTGCCCACACACCTCACAACCGCGCCCTGCCACAAGCACTCAGCCCGCCAGGAGAGCGACACACACCATGGAAGCTGTGATAGAGCTCTATGGCCCTGGCCTGCTTTCGCCCCTCGCATGTCCTGCCGCTACTACTAGTACCAGCATATTTATAGCAGCTCATGACTGCGCCCACCTCATGACACCGTGTCTCATGGCTGTGCCACTGCTACTCAGGCAGTCCTGCTGCAGTACACCTCCGTCACCGCAGTGTGCGTGCAAGATCAGCAGGCCCCCAAAATGTCCGTGGCACCATCGGCCGCAGAAATCCATAAGCTTTGCTGGTTTGAGTATTCTTGAGCTGCGTTTTGAGGCTGCAAAGCTTGATCAAAGGGCGCGGTCTCCCGCCGAGCGCGCTCCTGCTTTTTGGCACGTGTGTATAGAACGCAACTTGCCTCGCCATCGCTTAAACGCCAGCAACTCCGCCTCTGGGCGCTGAAATGCAGCCAGAGCAGGCACATTGTCCCGGCAGCGGCGCCGCGAAACGCACGCCGCGCAGGTGCTGTTGAGGCTCCAGTGCTGTGTTGTGGCATGTCGTCAGTGCGAGATGCAATCGCCCATATGGCCCAGGCGGTCGGTCATTCTTTCCGGCCGCTCCTGGGTCTCATGGGACAGCAGCAGCAGCAGCAGGGGCAGGAGCACTGTGACGAGCTCCACCAAAACAGTGCGCAGCTCTCCTCGCCGCATGCAGCAGCAGCACCCCCTGGTGTCGCGGCGCTGCACCCCCAGCAGGAGCTTGTCACGCGCCTGCAGGGCTTGGCGCAGCCGCAGCAGCACGGCGAGGCCGACCTTTCCTGCCTGTCTGAGGGGGAGCTGTGGCGCGTCTCTGGCGCCCACGACCTCAGCCAGGCCCCGCAGGAAGTGGAGCGACAGCTGCGAGAGCAGAGGACTGCAGTGGCGGCGCTGCGACGCACTGGCGGGCCCGCGGAGGAGCTCGTGGGCGCCATGCGCGTGGTCAACGCGCTGAGGGCCACGCTCCTGCTGCACCTGCAATGGGGGCCGCTGCGGCAGCCGCAGCCTCAGTCGCAGCCGCAGCCGCGGCGGCAAGCAACGGTGCGTATGCCGGCCAGGGCCCCCAACGCTACGGCACAGCCCTTTCACCTTCTTGAGCACGCACGCCATGCGCCAAGCAGGTTGCGATGCGCAGCCCCCCCCTTCCCCCAGCCTTGGAGAGCCCTTCCACCGCACTCCCCCACTCCACAGCCCTCGACGTCCCCTGCCGGACACCCACCCGCAGGTGCTGTTGCCCTTGCCGCCGCCGCCGGTCCCGCTGGCCCGCGTGCCGCACTCTCACCAGATCCTCAGCGCGTTGCGGCCGTTGGGGGTGCAGGACCAGATCAACATGGCGCAGATCAACATGGCGCGGCAGCGGCAAGCGCAGGAGCAGCTGACGCAGGACGCGCGGCTCGCAGAGCAGTTCAGGCGGGCGGCGCAGCGCCAGCAGCATGCAGCGGCTGGCCCCGACCACTTCCAGGCGTATGCGCAGGTGGGCGCCCTCCTGCACATGCACCGCACACCCCCGCCTGCACCCCGCCCGCATGCACATGCCTCTGCAGGGCCAGCGACTTGTGAGGAAACTCGGCCCGCCTCCCTCGCCGCCGCGCTGACTCTTCACGCCCTGGGTTGATTCTTGCAGGGCGGGCCTGGAGCCTATGAGGGAGGCGCACGGCTGCAGATCCTGGCTGTTGGCCCCCAGCCCGCCGCCCTGGCGCCGACGCCCGCCCAGTACGTGCAGTCACTGCGGCAGCCCGCCCCGGGGTTGGCGCAACTGCAGGCGGACGCTTCACACCTCTGGAGTATGGTGCAGGAACGCGCACAAGAGGAGGCTCAAGCAAACACGGTGGCGCGGCAGCGGGGGCATGGTGAGAGTGTGGCTGTCACAATTGCTCTGAATGCTGCAGTAACTGTGTCCCACTGCACATTTGGCCTATGCCGCTCGCTTGTGAGCTTTGGACCTGCGGCTGTCATATGATGCATCAAATGTTGGCCATTGTGCTTGACCTTCCTGCTGCTGCACAGCAGGGGACGACTCCGCTCAACGCGCTGGCTTGGCAGCGGAGCGGCGCGCAGAAGAGCGGCAGCAGCAGCAGCAGCAGCAGCAGCAGCAGCACCACCACCACCACCACCACCACCACCAGCAGCACCACCAGCAGCATCACCAACCGCAGCAGCAGCAGCTGAAGAGGAAAGCCAGTGAGCCCAGGACAATCCAACGCCTTCCCCTTCCGCTACCTCGTCCGGAGCAGCTGCAGGTCCAGCACGGCCCTCCCATGCCAACCCGGATGCCTGCAGGCGGGTATCAAACGCTCGCCGGCCCGGCCTGAGCGCATTCTGGGACATGCACCCGGCAGGGTGTTCCACCCTTGCACCGGCTTGCTTTGTTTAGTGCAAACATGAAATCATGCTGTGCTTGAGGAGTCAAAGCACAGCTCCTGCCAGCCATCGCCACCACGGTCGCGCTCACGCATTGCTGTCTTGGCCTGCAAGCACCTTGTTGGCCTGCCCTGTGCTGGACGCCTGTTCCCACCCATACGCATGCGCGTGCATACACGCACAACAGCACTCTCGCAAGCACACGTGTGCGCTTGTTTGGATGCACATACAGGTCGTCCCTCCGCAGTCAGGAGCGCCGTCCTCCCTGGCACAGGCCTGCTGTTGCACCAGGCACCGCGCATGGTGAAGCGGTGCGTGCTGGCTCTATGGGGAGGTTGCATCCCGGGGCTTGTGGCGCAAACGGGTCGTCAGAGGCAAACCTGTTGTAGTGCCCAACGCCTGAGATCTCGACCCGTCCCCTGCAGGCGCTGCCCCGAGTGCACCAAGGAGCGCCCAGAGGACGACATGTGCGCGCAGCCCGGCTTTGGGGAGATTTGCCGGCACTGCGTGGCGGAGCAGCAGCGGATGGTGGCCGCGGCTGAGGAGGCGCGGCGGCCGATCGAGGTTGGCCTGGAGCCGGAGGACATGGGGGCGGCGGCGGTGAGCGGCGCCGCGCCGTGGCTGGGTCGAGGTGCTGGGTTGGCGGCGTCAGGAGCGTAGGGACGTGCAGGATGGCATGGTCAGAGCGTTGGCTGCATGGGGGATTGGTCCTACTGCGCAGCTGCTCTGTGCCGCAAACCAGCCCCTCCCATCCTTCCTGTACGGCACTCTGAGCAACCTCAATTCTAGTAGGGCTCATGTGCATGTGTCCGCGTTTGTTGCCGCACGTGCGCGCCACCACTGCGCGTCCAGGCACCTGCGGCCCGTGGCAGGGGCCCGCGTGCCAAGAGCTCAGGCGCGGCGGCGGGCCGGCGGGCGCGCAGTGCGCGGGGGGCGGCGGCGGCCCATGACGCGCAGCTGCAGGGCAAGGGCCACCAGGTGAGGGCGGGGCCAGGGTCGTGGCCGGGGGGGGGGGTTGGCCCTGCAAACCATGCTGCTTCCGTCCTGTTGCTGGGGTGTTGGCGAGGACGCGGTGCACTGCTCACAGCGATGCCTGTGAGGCAGGAGGAGGCCCCCGGCCCCACAGCCACCCTGCAGTGAGCCTCCCAACGTCTCATACTGCGGCAATCTAACCCCACAGCGTGTTTGCCGTTCAATCTCACTGCGGTATCCGCTCCCCCAACTTGCCTTTCCATAT
This sequence comes from Monoraphidium neglectum, assembly GCF_000611645.1. NCBI lineage: Eukaryota > Viridiplantae > Chlorophyta > Chlorophyceae > Sphaeropleales > Selenastraceae > Monoraphidium > Monoraphidium neglectum. Next base: position 13,412 of record NW_014012075.1, read on the forward strand.
GTTCACGCACACCGTTTCTGCTGCACCTTGAAGCACTACTGTTCGCCACCGACCGAAACCTCCGCACTCCTGCATGCATGTCCTGCCCCCACTTCCGCCGCACCAGGACGCGCCCATAGTGCTGGACAGCGACGAGGACGTGTGTGAGGCGGCGGCGCCTCAGACCACCAGCACAGAGCCCACGGCCGGCGCGGGCGCCAACGGGCGCGCAGCCAGGCGGGCCGCGGCCAACGGGCAGCCCGTGCCTCCCGGGCAGCTGTATGCGGTGAGCCACGGCACGCAGCAGACGGCTGCCGCCCCAGTTGATGCACACAGCCAGGGTCCAAACCTCAACAACGCGACTGCCTCTAAGCAAACGTCGGGTTGACCTCCAGCATGGACGGCAGTATACCCGCCCTGCGACGCACTGGCTGCCCTCCCTGATCCCTCAACCGCCGGGCCCCTCCCCTCTGC
>NW_014012074.1:0-3019 GCF_000611645.1 Monoraphidium neglectum
ACAGTCTTGGCCTTCACGGGAATCTCCAAGGTGCTGCGCGCGCACCTCCCCACAGTGTACGCAATGGACGGCTTCGAGGCCCAATGGGACGAGCTCATGTCCATCGCCGGCCGCGTGCTCGCGTCGGGGCGCCGCAGCGTGGCCGTGGCCGCGGCGCAGCTGCTGACAAGCGTGCTGCAGGTGCGGGGCTGCGCGGCGGCGGCGGCGTGCGCCGTCACCGTTGAGGGTTGAGCCGTCCGAGGTTAATGCCAGGGGAGGCGGGCGCCAGGGACAAAGGACTCACGGTGTGCGGGGCAAGCATCTGCGCGTCGCCGCCGCCTGGATCTCAATCTTACCCATCACATACACCGCGCCCCTCCGACCCTCGCCTCCAACACTCTCATCTAGTCCTGCCGGCCGGCTGGCCGCACCCAAACCGCCCCCTTCGCCCGCCCCTCTCCCATCACCCAACCCCGCGCCAGTCCTACAAGCACCCCCACCCCGGCAGCTACCCCTGGAAGCGCGCCTTCGCCGCCGTCGACGCCGGCGTCGCGGCCATGGCCGTCCCCAACAGCCGCGCGCCGCTGCAGGCGCGGAGCGAACTGCTGTCGGGCCTGGTGGCCGTCTACCAGGTGGGGCCGCCTTCGGGAAAAAAGGGGGCACTCATAATTATTAGGTTGACTGCTGCAAGTGCAAGTATGGGAATCCTGCGGTGCTCAGGCCCGGGCGTTGCAAGAAAGGAATTTGCATGCACTGAGCCTGCTGCGCTCTTCGCCTTGCCCGACTACGCCGTCCCGGCATGCTTGAGCCCCGTATGTAGTTATGCATATTGACATAATTTGTACGTATTGCATCGACTCTACACAGGCCCAGAAGGACGCGTTCGACCTGGAAGACCTGCAGGCATTGCTCAGGTGGCTGGACGCGTTCATCAGATACCCCCTTGGCGGCGATGACGTCACCCCGGTCCCTGGCGTCCTGCCGGCAGTTCAGAAAGCCGCGCTTGCGGCGCTCTCGCAGGTGGCAAGCGGGCCGGTCGCGCCGGCCGCCGCGTGGCCGGATGTGCTGCGCGCGCTCGCCGGGCTGCTCTGCCCGTTCCGGGCGGCGCAGCAGCGCAAGGCGGACGCCGAGGCGGCCGCGGCAGCTGCGGCGGCGGCGGGCGAGGGCGGCGGCGGCAGCATAGGCGGCGTGAGCATGGGACGACACGGCGCAGCGGCTGCCGCTGCGGCGGCGCCGCCGTTGCCGCCGCACAGGTCGACACCGGGCGTGTCGCCGTCGTCGTCGCCGCCGCCGCTGGGGGCCGGCAGGGCAGCGGGGCTCGCGTCGTTTGGGCCGGGGCGGGCCGCGCTGCTGAGCCCGCGGGCGCTGGGCAGGGTCGGCAGGTGAGGCTGCCGGTTCGCTCGCTGCTACGAGGATGCCGCCTCGCACTGAGCTCAAGCGGCACTGTCGGCGGCACAGCACGCGTTGCAGTTGGGTACCCGGCTGTGTGTTCACGGCACTCATTGCTCCCTTTGCTGATGTGCATTGGAGGCGCGCTGATCGTGTCATCATCAGCGGCATGCATTGGTTTGCGCCTGAGCGGGCCGGCAGGTCCTGTCTGACCCCTGGGGCTCCTTGCAACCCGCTCGACATGCATCCCTCGCAGCCGCTCGGCCGCCGCCCGCGAGGCCGCCGCGCAAAGCGACGCGCGCATGCTGACGCCGCTGCTGATGGCGCGGGTGGTGCAGCTCCTGGTGCCCCTCTACGCCGACAAGGCCCCGTGGAAGGTGCGCGGCAGCTTCTCACAGCTTGAGGGGTCGACCCCTCAACTTACTTCGTCTGCAGCCGGTTGACAGACTGCAGCAGCATGAGGCAGCTTTGGCACCGCTCAGAGCAAAGTGTGCATGCCGCGCTCTGGGTTGTGCAGTGTTTCATGTCCGCACGTGCGCGTGCACTTACGCCACCGCTCCAGCTTCTGGGTTGGCAGCCAGGCCAGACTGCAGCGGCTGGAATTCACCAACAAAAAGGCACATGTCACACGCGCCTGCCGTCGCTTTCTGCACCCTGACACACACATGCACACACCCAGGTGCGTGCTGCGCTGTTTGGCCCCGTGGCAGGCGCCCTGGGCGAGTGCATGGCCATGGCTCACACCACCGTCTGCGCTGCCGCCGTCGCCGCTGCGGCGCGCGAGGCGGCCGCGGCGGGCAGCGGCAGCGGGGGTGGCGACAGCGCGCCGCTAGCGGCGGCCACCGCAGCTGCGACGGCGGCGGCGGGGGACGAGACGCAGTGGCCCGGCTGTGATGAGGTTGGGGTGAGCGGCTGCGTTGAGCTTTGGCGCCAATCTGCGGCCGGCTTCAGCTCGGTGGTCAAAGCGGGGCTGCCGGCGGTCAACATCGTGTTTGTGAACCAGCACCAGGCGCCTGCAGAGGACACCTGGCAGCTGCTGGCGGCAGCCTTTGAGATGTTCCTGCTTGGCGTCGGCCTGCCGCCCCATCTGGAGCTGCCGCCGCAGGCGCCGCGGCCACGGCGGCGGCGGCGCGTCGGGGCGCGCGCGTCCGAAGGCGGCGCGGCGGAACAGGAGCAGGAGCGGCAGGCGGCGGGCGAGGAGGCGGCCTCCGGGGACGAGGGGGCGAGCGAGGCGGGGGGGTGGACGGCGATCTGCGCCGCAGACGACCAGCAACACCCAGGGGACGGCGAGGCGCGCCGCCGGCAGCTGCGCGGCAGCAGCAGCAACAGCGGCTCCAAGCCGCCCGCATCCCAAGGCTCTGCCGCAGGCCAGCGGCGGCGCGGCGGCGGCGGCGGCAGCAGCTTGTCCGACCCCGGGGACGGCGGCGGCGTGCAGCAGCAGCTGGCGCCGCAGGGCGCGGACCTGCGGTGCGTCGTGCTGGACACCCTGACCGATAATGTCCTGTCTGCCTGCGGCAGCGCCCCCCACGAGACGCGCCAGCGACTCGTAGGCGTCGTCGCCGCCGGCGCGAGCGGTCAGGTGCCGGCCGACCACGAGCCTTGGGCCCCAGCCGACGGCCCCGCCGGCGCAGACGCAGATGCAGCGGCGGGG
>NW_014012074.1:3774-13998 GCF_000611645.1 Monoraphidium neglectum
CCGACGGCCCCGCCGGCGCAGACGCAGATGCAGCGGCGGGGCCGGCGCCGTTTGGCCACCTGTGCCTGCGGCGGCTCGGGGAGCTGTGCGCGCGCGGCAGCGGCGCGAGGGGCGCGGACGCGTGCCTGCTGGAGGTCGCCCGGCTCGCGCTGCCGCCGCTGCTGGACCGCTGCGAAGCGGTGCTCAACGCGGCTTGCAGCAGCTGCAGCACCGGCGGCGGCGGCAGCAGCAGCGGCTGCGGCGTGCATGTGAGTGCGGGCGGGGCCGCGCCGACGGCCGAGGCTGCACCGCGAGGGGCGCCGTCCGAAGACGATCTGGAGGACGCGATCTGCGCCTTGGACGTGCTGCTGGGGACGTGGCTCGAGGCGGCGGTGCTGGAGGCGGCCGGGGAGTCGCGGCCGCAGCTGGCGGCGTGGCTGATGTGGCAGGAGTGGCAGCAGCAGCTGGGCCCTTTGGTTCCGCACCACCACGCCTTGCACGGCGGCGGCGACCGTGGCGGCGGCGGCGGCGGCGGGACGCCGGGGGCAGGCGCGACAAGCAGCAGCTTCCTGCCTGGCGGCAGCGGCAGCTTCCTGTCGAGCGGCAGCGGCGGGGCCGGCGCCGGCGGCGCCTTTCTGGGCGCCCCGGGGCCCGGCGGGGCCGGCGGCGCCGCGCACGCGGCCCCACGCGCGAGCAGCGGCGGCGCGCACGGCGCGGAGCGCACGCGCGGGCACCTGCTGGCGCTGTACGGGCCGCTCGCGCGGTGCATCGGCTGCGGCGAAGCGCGCGTGCGGGAGCGGGTGCAGGCCGCTATGCTTGCGGTGGGAGACGAGCTCGGGCTCGCCCCCATCCATGCATTGGCTGTCACCATCCCGCAAGGTCGGCTTGTTGGGTGAGTCGACAAATGCCACGATCCGAGCCGCATAACCCTGTAACCAGCGGTGTAAAACCCAACTTGCAACCCTTGGTGCATGCTTGGCGTACAACCAAACCCATCAACGCCCCTTGGAACTGCGGTTCCAGCGCGCGTCGGCCGCCTGGTCCTAGCGTTCATCAGGGTTTAGGGTTCAACAAGTGGGGTTTCCAATGGGGCGCACGCTGCACCACAGCATCAGCCGTGTGGGGGCGCAAGCAGCCCGGCAGCGCCGGACAGCAGCACCTCCAGGTGCAGCAGAAACGCGCGGCGCTCCTCCGCGAAGAAATCCCCCTCCTCATCACCGCCGCCCCCACCCTCGCCGCCGCCGCCGCCCGCCGCCGAGCTGCCCGCCGCCGCGGCCGCCAAGCCGCCCCCGCTGCTGCTGCTGCCGCTGCTGCTGCCGTTGGAAGCGCCGCTGCCTGCGTGCGCGTCTCCCGCTGTAGCGGCCTGCGCCGCTCGCTGCAGCTCGGCACGCACACGGCGAAGCGCGGCTTCGTAAGGGCCCCTTGCGCGCGCCACCGCCGCCTCAAGGACAGCCACAGCGGCGGCCTCATTCCCTGCACTGCTCGCTTTCCACGGCCACACGTCCTCCGCGACGCCCGGCTGCCGCGCCTGAGGCGGCCGCTGCCGTCCGCACTTGGCGCCGCGCCCTGCCCTTTTGCGGCCGGCCCCTTTCGCGGGCGCCGTCGGTGTATCTGCCGTGGGCAGCTCCGCTGGCCCCGCCGCCATCACGCGGGCCGCCGGCAGCAGCCGCTGCATCTGGCGCCCCCGCCAGCTCGACCAAAGGGTCGCCTCCGGCCGCAGCCCCCAGCGCTCGAGCGCAGCCAGCCGCTGCCGCCGCAGCTCGGCCGCCGCTTTTGCCCTGGCCTGGTCGCCGCTCCCGCCGCTCTCGGGCGGCGCAGCTGCAGCCGCCGCTGCCACCGCCGGGTCTGCTGTGTTTTCCAGCGCTGCCGCGGCTTCCGCTGCCACTGCCTCGCCATAGCTCACGGCCTGCCGCTCAAAGGGATTGCCTCGGATCACGAAACCGTAGAACAGCAGCAGCTCCTCATTAGGCAGCTGCCCATACGACAGGCAGACCTCCTCGCCCTCCGCCGCCGGCCGCAGCAGCTGCAGCCGCAGGCAGCCGGACACGGCGTCGACCTGGCTGAAGCGGACGACGTGGGGCCAGGGGCTGTGGTTGAGGAGGCTGGCAAACGGCGCCAGCGCGGGGCGGGTGACGCCGTCCGGGAAGCGCACCTGCGGATGTGACCAGTAACAACGAGAGCGGGCGCAAGGACCTCAGGGGTTGTGGTGCCAATCCAAATACTTCAACGGGGTACTCGCGGCGAGGGCGTCCAGTACCACAAAAGACGGATGAGTCATGATGATGTGGCGACAGCTCGCTTCAGCTGCCCTACACACAGCCTCAGCCCGTCCGCCACACTCATCACCCATCACATCAGCAAGAATATATGGTATGCTGGACCCCGGGCACCCGGCTGCATCGCTCTCTCTATCTCTCCCCACCCTCGCCTTCGTGACAGGTTTTCGGCTGGCTGCTGATACGCAAGGGCACCGCGTGGCAGCTGCAGGCGCCGCAGCTGCCCCCACCTGGATGGCGTATGCATACCAAAGCTCCGCCGCCCACGCAAAAGCGCCCCACTCGAACCACTCGGCCCGCAGGTGCTGGCCGTACGCCGCCAGAAGCGACCGGAACACGGGCGTGAGCGCGGCGTGCTGGTGCCGCAGGTGGGCGCGCGCCTCTGAGAACGTCTGGTGGCAGGGCGTGCCGGCCAAGAGGTCTACCAGGGCGGATGGCGCACTCAGGCCTGTTTTTGTGGGGTTGCGGGAGGATTCGGTGGCGATGACCGCGGGGCGGGATGGCGGGTGGTCTGTCAGCATGGAATGTGCAGCTGCGCAGCGGCGGCGGGCCGGCTTCGGAGCAAGGGGAGGGGAGACTTGACGGCAGGGTGGGCGGCGTGCGCGCACGCGGGCGGCGGGGCTGGTTCAATGCATTGCGCGAGGGTGCGCACCCGTGCAGAAGCGCTGCGGGAGCGCGGCCCAGAAGGGCGCCGCGTCCGCGTCCGGGTCGTGGCGCTCCACCTGCAGAGGCGCCATATGAGTGAAAATTTGGGGGTGGAGGGACGTCGGATACCCATTTGAGCGGCGGGGGGTGTGGGGCACCCTCTGGAGAGGTAGGGCGTGCGAGGGACACTTGTGAGGGGTAGGGGCATGTGAGGGCCCCTCGCATTGATGCCACCACTGGTTCTGAATGCCATGGGCACTAAGGGCCCCCTGGCTGCCCCAATGACCCAACCAACAGGACGGCACCTCTGATGATTAAGAAACCCGGGCGCCGACCAGGCGGCAGGGCCCCTGCCCTCACCCCACCCCTGGCCCGTCCCCGTCCTACAGCCTCGGCCCAATCTCCAGATCACCATCGTCCAGATCACGGCGACCGCCTCGTCATCCAGCCCGGGGATCCGCGCCAGCGCCCTACCCAGATCCGACTCGCGCGCCGTCTGGTACGTGATCAGCAGCGCCGCAGGCAGGCTCAGGACGCACGCACCCGCTGGCAGCGCGCCGCGGCCGGGCGGCGTCGCGAGGCCGCGGAGGCCGCCGGGGAAGACGGCCGGGGCGAGCGCGGTGTCCATGCCGTGGGCCTCCGCCCACGCCTGGAGAGCGTCAGCTGGGGAGCGGCCGGCCGCCGCCGCCGCCGGCATGGGCGCGCCGCCGGCGGGCCCGCCGTCGGCGTGCGGCGGGGCCGCATCTGCAGCCAGCGCCGCGGCCGGCTCCGGCGCGCCCGTGCGGGCGCAGTACCCCTCAGAGAGCTCTGCTAGCCGCCGCGCCCGCGCCGCGTCGCCGCCGCAGACCTCGTCCGCGTGCGCGTGCAGCAGCGCGAGCGCGGCGGCCTCGTTGCGCGGGCTGAGGCAGGAGGCGACGTCCCGCAGCGCCGCCGCGCCGGGCGCCCACGCCTCCCATTCGTCGGTCCTCATCACCAGGGCGCGCGCGGCGGCCAGGCAAGCGTCTAGCGGCAGGCGCGCCAGGCGCGGCGCGGCGCCCTGGCCGGCGCCTAGCTCTGACAGCAGCGCCAGCTTGGTGGGGCGCAGCGGGTCGTCGGCGGCGACCTCCATCACGGTGGTGGTGCCCGAGGCCGCTGCAGAATCTATCCAGGGCCCTGCCGCAGCTGCCAGGCGGCTGATGCCTTTGGTCTGCCCCACAGCGCGCAGGGCGGCCAAAGAGGCAAGCACCCAGCAGGACGGATGCTCCAGAGTCACTGGTTTCAAGCTTCAGACGCCATGAAGGGGTGCATTACAATTGCCCTGTACATCTGTCGCCGCCGCCCTTCCAGCACAGCGCCGTGCTCTGCGCGTGCTGCACAGAGAGAGTTGGCACTTCCGCTTGCGGGCATGGCACTGGCACTCTGACACCGTCGGCGCTATGCCACGTGCTTCCTGAGATCAGCTACTGCCTCATGATGGTCCAGACACTCCCAGGGCGCCACTTGTGCTGATCACTTCGCAATTGCAACACAGCTAGTGACGAAACAGCAATGTGACTTGGTGACGATGCACCTAAGTGATTTGCAAATAGATTTTGTGCAGCATAGTACATAATATGCAGTGTCCAAGCTGATCTTGGCTTGGACCTTTCGGCAATTTTCAACCACGCGCGCGGCTCTTACAATGCAGGCCCTGGGACGAAACGCTGGCAGCCTTCAATCTCAGCAGCACTCACGTGTCCTGCCGCGGCGCCCGCAGCAGCAGGTTGTGCAGCAGCAGCGCCGGCGGCCAGTGCAGGGCGTCTCCCGTGCTCGCGCCATCCGCGCGGTCAGCATGTTCACCGGCATTGTGCAGGGATTGGCAGAGGTGAGTCTGTGTATCCAGAGACTGACAAACGGCGCATGCAGGGGGTCACCAGGATGCTCTCGCCGCCATCAACAGCGCTGGCCACCACATCGCAGCCTTCCTCACAAGGCTTGCCCACGCGTGCATTCGTGAAGCAGGCTGTGCTGCATGCAGCGGCAACTGATGAACAGTCATGCGCAAAAAAGCACCGCAAAACTTACACTGCGCGAACCTCCCAACTGCTGCAGGTGGTGGACGTGTCGCGCGCCGAGGGCCTCAGCCGCGTCAACATCCGCCTGCCCCCTGGCCGCGCCGCCAACATCCAAATCGGCGCCAGCGTCGCTATCAATGGCACCTGCCTGACAGTCACCGCCGCTGATGGGGACATGCTGTCGTTTGACATCATGTCAGAGACCCTGCGCGCCACAAACCTGGGAGGGCTGGAAGTCGGCAAGTCGGTCAATTACGAGCGCTCCGCCCGCGTGGGGGACGAAATCGGCGGCCACAACGTGTCCGGCCACGTGCACACCAAGGCCGTGATCTCGGCAGTCGAGGAGACGCCCAACAACCGCCGCGTGGTGTTCGAGCTGCCCGATGACAGCTGGATGAAGTACATCCTGCCAAAGGGCTTCATATCCGTCGACGGCTGCAGCCTGACGGTCGGGGAGGTGGAGGGGCGCACCTTCAGCGTCTACCTGATCCCCGAGACGCTGCGGGTGACGGTGTTTGGGCTCAAGGGGGAGGGGGACAGCGTAAACATCGAGGTGGAGGCGCAGACGCAGGCGATCGTGGACACGGTGGAGCGCGTCGTCGCGCGCTACATGGCGCAGCGGGGGCTGTGATCGACTGATGGGCATCGCTTTCTGACCCAGAGGTGTCCCGCAGGCTCGGAGGGGCGCTTTATGGGGCGCCACCTCATGCACCGGCCTTCTGGCAATCCGCTCCACTTGGATGTTGTTTGCTGCTGAAACGCAGTCAATTGTTTTGTGGTCGGCGAACGTGTCGCCCTGGGGTTGACCCATATTTTATGTTGGTTTGTAAGCAGTCAAAAGTCACTCTGCTCGACGTCGCCGACTTACTGGCAGCAGTGCATCAGGGGACAAGAGGCGGCAAACACTGTTTGCAACAGGTTTACCTCTGATTATTGAGACACCTCTCACCTGTGCGTTATGTCGAACTGTGGGTTGCGGTCTCAGACCAGGCTGGTTCAACGCACAAAAGCCCCCTGATGCACCCTGTATGCATGTGCTGGGTGCTATCATGGGATCTTGTGTCGAATTGCACTTATCCACCTGGAAGATTTGTCTGTGAGTGCTGTGCGCTTTACTGTACGCTGCGCGCTTTGTGGGTGTTTTCAAATCAGAAGTGACAGGGCCAATGGGAGGCATGTTCAACCGACACGACACCGTCCCAGGCTAAAAAATACATCATTCACCAAAATCTCACCTGTGCATCTTGTTAGCATACAGCAGCGATGTTCGCGGACCAGTCTAAGGCCCCGGTGGGGAGCATAGGCGTGGGAGCAACGCACGCCACAGTCGTAACACACGCGTCACCAAGTACAGGGGGATTTCAAAAGCTTGCACGCGACGTCTTTGCGGGCACATGCGGTGAGCGGCCCGCATGCGTGCGTGTTAGCGGCAGGTGCAGCGGCGTTGTAGCTTGTAGGCATCCATATGCAGCGCCGCTAAATGTATAGACACATCAGATAGGTCCATATCAGCTCTACGAGGCGATGTCATGCGGCTTGAAGCCTGTGGACGGGCGTGCACGCACCCACCAACGCGCTGCTGAAGATCTGTTGACCGTGCAGTGCGCCCACGCACGCACCACCGCCCGCCGCCTTCACCAACAGGCGGCATATCTGTCACCCTCGTTGGCCACCCTTTCGACACGCTCAAGGTCAGGCTGCAAACTCAGCCCACGACCAACCCCATATACTGTGAGCGCCGAGGCCCAGGGAGCGGGCGACGGTTCCTGCGTTGAGCCACCGCGCTCAGCGGTTGCTTGCCTCGGATAGTTTGTTTCAGCCTGAAGGCAAGGGGACGGTCGCATCAGGAACCAGGCATGCATGATCCTGAGGGGTAAAACGCCACTGCACGGGTCCATACCAAATCCAGGGGCACTTGCAGCGGGTGGTATCTCTTAGGCACGCCGTGCATGATCAACTCCCTTTCATCTCTCCCTGTGCCCCGGCCCCGCAGCCGGCGTGGTCGACTGCGCGCGCAAGACCGTGCAGTGGGAGGGCCTTGGCGGCCTGTACAAGGTGCGCCACGGCTGGCTCCGACGCTGGGCAAAACCAGCGGTGGCAGTGCGCCACCCAACGGCCGTGTCCCGAGACCATGCGCAAATAGAACCCTTGCTCGCACACACGCCTGTCAGCACCCCCGCCCCCCACCCTCCCATACTTCCTGTAACACTTCTCGTTCCCAACACCCGGCACTTGTGCATCAAGAAACCACCCCTTGCCGGCCGGTCCCCCAGGGCGTCGCCTCCCCGCTGGCGGGCCAGATGCTGTTCCGCGCGTCGCTCTTCGCCACCTTTGGCAGCAGCAAGCGGTGGCTGGCAACAGACACGGACGGCGGCGCGCGGGCGCTGACCACGGCGGACTTCTACAAGGCCGGCGCCATCACGGGGTTTGTAGCGGCGTTCACAGAGGGGCCCATCGACTTTTTCAAGAGCCAGATCCAGGTGAGACTGGGGGAGGTCGCATGTGCTTGCGTCGGCAGCCGGTGGGGCCTTGACGGGCCATGCGATGCACCGCGTCTGGTTTTCGGTGCTGGACGCAGGGGCAGCTGGCCTCTGAGGCAGGGGCAACGTCGGTGAGAGGGGCCCTGCGGCGCGTTGGCGGCTGCTGCAGGCAGCTGCGCACCCGCGTGCTGCTGCTGCACAGACCGTCCCAGCCGCTCCTGCCCCTGTACACGTGCAATGGCGCGGTATCTCATAATTTTTTCTATCCCCGCGACTGCATTAAACCCCCCAGGTCCAGATCATCCGCTCCAAGGTCAACCCTGAATACAAGGCGCCCTACACCACGGTCTGGGAGTGCGTGCGCGCCGCAGTCCAGGAAAACGGTGTCAGGGGGCCCTTCCAGGTGCGGCTTGGGGGAAGCACTGCCACCCGCGGACTGCTCAACTAAATGTGGCAGGGGCCGGGGATTAAGGGGATGTAATAGCGGAGGCGGTAGCAATGCAATTGGCGTGTGCAGCGGTGGTGGCGGCGGCGGCGGCGGCGTCGCAGTCCAGAGCAGGGGTTCTCGTAATAGCCTCGCGCGAACGAAGCAGGCCAGGGGCGCGGCTGAACAGCTCGCTGACCAGCAGCGCTTGCAGAGAGCAGCCGCATCTCCCCCTTCATAGTGCTACCAGCGCTCCAGCCGGGGCTGCCTGGCCGCCCAGGGGGCAGCCCTGCTGCCCTCTCGCTTCAACTGCCTCCACGCGCCTCCCCCGCCTACCCGCACCAATTGCAGGGCCTGGGTGCGACCATCCTGCGCAACACCCCCGCCAATTCTGTCTACTTGGGCACCTTCGAGGTCCTCAAGCGCGCCGCCGCGCAGCGCCTAGACACGGCGCCTGAGAAGCTGCCGGCCTGGGTGGTGCTGTCGGCCGCCGGACTGGGGGGCGTGTGCTACTGGGGCGTCATCTTCCCTGTGGACTGCGTGAAATCCGCGATGCAGACCGACAGCCTGGCCAAGGCGCAGAGGAGGTTCCCAGACATGGTCACGACTGCCAAAGTGCGCGCGCGTGTGCCCGTGTGTCCGTGGGGTGACGTCTGCGCGATACTGCAAGTGCTTGCAAGACTGCACAGTCTTGTGCGACAACCGAAGGTTGTCTGGAAGCAGCACGGAGCAAGGAGGGTGTGGATGCAGTGTCGGCAGCTCAATCAACTTTTCCTTTCTTGGCCTCCTGGCTGGGCGTGGTTCGCCCACCATACTTGCATTGCAACAGTTTCATGATGTCTGCGTGACTAATCTAACTCCCCTGCCCTTGCGGGCCCCCGCTCCTTCAACGTGCAGCTGCTGTGGCAGGAGGGGGGCGTGCGGCGGTTCTACAAGGGCTTCACGCCCTGCATCATCCGCGCCGCCCCCGCGAATGCGGCCATGCTGTACACCGTCGACCGCGTCACCACAGCGCTCACAAGCGCCAGTTGACGGCCCACGCCCCCGCGCGACGCGGCCGGCCTGGGGTGCACGGCTTGACGGCGCTGAGCGCCACGCTGTGGGGTGTGCCGCAGCCGTGTGCCCCCCCTCTGCAGCAGCTCGATGGTTGACCAACGGGCGCATTGTTGCTTATGTGCCATTGAACTACCAATGATGACAAAATCAAATCTGTTGTGAGGTCGCAAACAGACCTGGGGACCCAAGGTTGACGAGCGTTTTTGACAATGATTACGTGCATGCTGATGCCCGCTGAATGGGCTGACTTGTCGCGCACCACTACAACAGCCGCGGCTGCTGTCGGCGCCTTTTCTTGTTGACAGGCCACGCGCCTTGACTGCCCCCAAGGGCAGCGGATGAGGCACGGGTGGTGCCGGTGGCGCGGGTAGTGCGCTGCCAGGCGTTAGTTGCTTGGTTTTGTGTACAACAGTCGTCGTCGTGTGCTGGTGCTGGGGACACCACGCCGCCAACAGTGCTTATCACGGCGACGCCAAACACCGAGTGGCTGGAAATGGCATGCACCTCGGGTGCGCCTTTGCCTGTGGTGTGCACCTGTCGGAGGGTGCGAGTAGATAGAGTGACACCCGCCACGACGGGCCACCCATCCTAGGGAGGCCACAGCGGCGGAAGGCTTGGCTGATTGCGCCCGGCCAAATGGCACTGGCATACGTGCGCGGTGCTTGCCCTTGTCCAATTGAGCGGAGGATGTTCTTCAAGCCCATCATACCACACCGTGTACAGTCACTCAATCCACAGACCTGACACAGCGATGACAGGAAACTTCTTCCAGCCCGCTGCACACACCACGCCATGCCGTCTAGGACCCTGCCCTCCTGCAGCGGGAGTCCACTTTTTGCGAGCGGCCCTGTGGCAGTTTGTTCGTTTGCAGGAAGTTATGCTGCATTGCAAAGCTGATGCTTCTGCCTGTTTGTGTGCCCGCAATTCACAATGTTGCGCCCTGTCAGGATGGTGAGACCAAAAGTGAAGATAGTAACCGTCTGAAACGAGCGCGACGCAGGCACGGCGATAAAAAGGCATTGAATGATGGCTGCAGCAGTTGTGCAGGGCAGCGGTGCTTTAGATGATGTTGTACATGTCGAGCGGGCCAGTTGCATGACAACAGCACAGGTGTGCCCGGCGGCAGGGCCACACGACGCAAATGTGCGCGTACGCCACAACAGCCGCTGCAGGGGCCCCGCCCGCGTATCAGGGGTTCCCCGAAACAACACAAATCCAGACCTGATGGCAGTGCCGTGCAAAAACGCCATCAGGTCAGCATTTCAGATTGCAACCAAATCAAGCGCACCGGGGCACCGTCATTTCGGCGCCCCCCCTGCCCCGCCCCCGCC